>NC_041383.1:690820207-690846295 GCF_002162155.2 Triticum dicoccoides | reverse complement strand
GGGAGGAAAGAGAGGGAGAGGGAGAGGGAAAGAGGGGCCGCGCCCCCCCTCCCTAGTCCAATTCGGACTCCCCATGGGGGGGGGGGGGGCCCCACCTCCTGGGCTGCTGCCCTCTCTCTCCCCTCAGGCCCACTAAGGCCCAATACTTCCCCGGGGGGTTCCGGTAACCCCTCCGGCATTCCGGTTTTCTCCGAAATCACCCGGAACAATTCCGGTGTCCGAATATAGTCGTCCAATATATCAATCTTTATGTCTCGACCATTTCGAGACTCCTCGTCATGTCCGTGATCACATCCGGGACCCCGAACAACCTTCGGTACATCAAAACATATAAACTCATGATAAAACTGTCATCGTAACGTTAAGCGTGCGGACCCTACGGGTTCGAGAACTATGCAGACATGACCTAGAACTGTTTCCGGTCAATAACCAATAGCGGAACCTGGATGCTCATATTGGCTCCTACATATTCTACGAAGATCTTTATCGGTCAAACCGCATAACAACATACATTGTTCCCTTTGTCATCGGTATGTTACTTGCCCGAGATTCGATCTCGTTACCGGCAAGTCTCTTTACTCGTTACGTAATGCATCATTCCGTAACTAACTCATTAGCTACATTGCTTGCAAGTCTTATAGTGATGTGCATTACCGAGAGGGCCCAGAGATACCTCTCCGACAATCGGAGTGACAAAACCTAATCTCGAAATACGCCAACCCAACATGTACCTTTGGAGACACCTGTAGTACTCCTTTATAATCACCCAGTTACGTTGTGACGTTTGGTAGCACCCAAAGTGTTCCTCCGGTAAACGGGAGTTGCATAATCTCATAGTTACAGGAACATGTATAAGTCATGAAGAAAGCAATAGCAATATACTAAACGATCAAGTGCTAGGCTAACGGAATGGCTCATGTCAATCACATCATTCTCCTAATGATGTGATCCCGTTAATCAAATGACAACACATGTCTATGGTTGGGAAACATAACCATCTTTGATTAATGAGCTAGTCAAGTAGAGGCATACTAGTGACGTTATGTTGGTCTATGTATTCACACATATATTATGTTTCCGGTTAATACAATTCTAGCATGAATAATAAACATTTATCATGATGTGAGGAAATAAATAATAACTTTATTATTGCCTCTAGGGCATATTTTTTTCAGTGAGATGGAGTAGTTTCAATGGTGAACATCACTATGTTGATCATATCTACTATATGATTCACGCTCGACCTTTCGGTCTCTGTGTTCCGAGGCCATATCTGTTATATGCTAGGCTCGTCAAGTTTAACCTGAGTATTCCGCGTGTGCAACTGTTTTGCACCCGTTGTATTTGAACGTAGAGCCTATCACACCCGATCATCACGTGGTTTCTCAGCACGAAGAACTTTCGCAACGGTGCATACTCAGGGAGAACACTTCTTGATAATTTAGTGAAAGATCATCTTAAAATGCTACCGTCAATCAAAGAAAGATAAGATGCATAAAGGATAAACATCACATGCAATCAATATAAGTGATATGATATGGCCATCATCATCTTGTGCTTGTGATCTCCATCTTCGAAGCACCGTCGTGATCAGCATCGTCACTGGCGCGACACCTTGATCTCCATTGTAGCATCATTGTCGTTACGCCATCTATTGCTTCTACGACTGTCGCTACCGTTTAGTGATAAAGTAAAGCAATTACAGGGCGTTTGCATTTCATACAATAAAGCAACAACCATATGGCTCCTGCCAGTTTCCGATAACTTCGGTTACAAAACATGATCATCTCATACAATAAAATATAGCATCACGTCTTGACCATATCACATCACAACATGCCCTACAAAAACAAGTTAGACGTCCTCTACTTTGTTGTTGCAAATTTTACGTGGCTGCTATGGTCTTTAGCAAGAACCGTTCTTACCTACGCATCAAAACCACAATGATAGTTTGTCAAGTTAATGTTGTTTTAACCTTCGCAAGGACCGGGCGTAGCCACACTCGATTCAGCTAAAGTGAGAGAGACAGACACCCGCCAGTCACCTTTAAGCATGAGTGCTCGTAACAGTGAAACCAGTCTCGCGTAAGCGTACGCGTAATGTCGGTCTGGGCCGCTTCATCTCACAATACCACTGAGCCAAAGTATGACATGCTGGTAAGCAGTATGACTTGTATCGCCCACAACTCACTTGTGTTCTACTCGTGCATATGATATCTACGCATAAAACCAGGCTCGGATGCCACTGTTGGGGAACGTAGTAATTTCAAAAAAAATCCTACGCACACGCAAGATCATGGTGATGCATAGCAACAAGAGGGGAGAGTAATGTCCACGTACCCTCATAGACCGTAAGCGGAAGCATTATGACAACGCGGTTGATGTAGTCGTACGTCTTCACGATCTGACTGATCCAAGTACCGAACGTACGGCACCTCCGAGTTCAGCACACGTTCAGCTCGATGACGATCCCTGGACTCCGATCCAGCAAAGTGTCGGGGATGAGTTCCGTCAGCACGATGGTGTGGTGACGATGATGATGTTCTACCGGCGCAGGGCTTCGCCTAAACTCCGTGACGATATGACCGAGGTGGAATATGGTGGAGGGGGGCACCGCACACGGCTAAGGAACGATCATGTAGATTAACTTGTGTGTTCTAGGGTGCCCTCCTGCTCCCGTATATAAAGGAGGGAGGGGGAGGTGCGGCCGGCCCCCAAGGGGTGCGCCTGGAGGAGTCCTACTCCCACCGGGAATAGGACTCCCCCCTCTTGCCTTGGTAGAGAAGGAAAGGGGGGAGGGGAAAGAGGAAAGGGGGGCGCCGCCCCCCTCCTTGTCCTATTCGGACTAGGGGGGAGGGGGCGCGCGGCGTGCCCTGGCCGGCCCTCCTCTTCTCCCTCATGGCCCATGTAGGCCCAATAACCCCCCCGGGGGGGGGGGGTTCCAGTAACCCCCCGGTACTCCGAAAAAATCCCGGTTTCTTCCGGAACATTTCCGATATCCAAATATAGGCTTCCAATATATCAATCTTTATGTCTCGGCCATTTCGAGACTCCTCATCATGTCCTGGATCACATCCGGGACTCCGAACAACCTTCGGTACATCAAAATATATAAACTCATAATAAAACTATCATCGTAACGTTAAGCGTGCGGACCCTACGGGTTCGAGAACTATGTAGACATGACCTAGAACTATTCTCAGTCAATAACCAATAGCGGAACCTGGATGCTCATATTGGCTCCTACATATTCTACGAAGATCTTTATCAGTCAAACCGCATAACAACATACGTTGTTCCCTTTGTCATCGGCATGTTACTTGCCCGAGATTCGATAATCAGTATCTAATACCTAGTTCAATCTCGTTACCGGCAAGTCTCTTTACTCGTTACATAATGCATCATTCCGTAACTAACTCATTAGCTACATTGCTTGCAAGGCTTATAGTGATGTGCATTACCGAGAGGGCCCAGAGATACCTCTCCGACAATCGGAGTGACAAAACCTAATCTCGAAATACGCCAACCCAACATGTACCTTTGGAGACACCTGTATTACTCCTTTATAATCACCCAGTTACGTTGTGACATTTGGTAGCACCCAAAGTGTTCCTCCATTAAACGGGAGTTGCATAATCTCATAGTTACAGGAACATGTATAAGTCATGAAGAAAGCAATAGCAATATACTAAACGATCAAGTGCTAGGCTAACGGAATGGGTCATGTCAATCACATCATTCTCCTAATGATGTGATCCCATTAATCAAATGACAACACATGTCTATGGTTAGGAAACATAACCATCTTTGATTAATGAGCTAGTCAAGTAGAGGCATACTAGTGACGTTATGTTTGTCTATGTATTCGCACATGTATCATGTTTCCGGTTAATACAATTCTAGCATGAATAATAAACATCTATCATGATATGAGGAAATAAATAATAACTTTATTATTGGCTCTAGGGCATATTTCCTTCATAAAGTTGATAACGATAGTCCCACATACTTGTGGCACTGCCGCCTTGGTCACATTGGTGTCAAGCGCATGAAGAAGCTCCATGCTGGTGGACTTTTAGAGTCTCTCGATTATGAATCATTTGACACATGCGAACCATGCATCATGGGAAAAATGACCAAGACTCCATTCTCCGGAACAATGGAGCGAGCAACCAACTTATTGGAAATCATACATACCGACGTGTGCGGTCCAATGAGCGTTGAGGCTCGTGGAGGATATCGTTATGTTCTCACTCTCACTGATGACTTGAGTAGATATGGGTATGTCTACTTGATGAAACACAAGTCTGAGACCTTCGAAAGGTTCAAGGAATTTCAGAATGAGGTAGAGAATCAACGTGACCGAAAGATAAAATTCTTATGATCAGATCATGGAGGAGAATATTTAAGTCACGAATTTGGTACACACTTAAGAAAATGTGGAATCATTTCACAACTCACGCCGCCTGGAACACCTCAGCATAACGGTGTGTCCGAACGTCGTAATCGCACTCTATTGGATATGGTGCGGTCTATGATGTCTCTTACCGATTTACCGCTATCATTTTGGGGATACGCTCTAGAGGTAGCTACATTCACTTTAAATAGGGCTCCGTCTAAATCCGTTGAGACGACACCATATGAATTATGGTTTGGGAAGAAACCTAAGCTATCGTTTCTAAAAGTTTGGGGATGCGATGCTTATGTCAAGAAACTTCAACATGAAAAGCACGAACCCAAGTTGGAAAAATGCGTCTTCATAGGATACCCTAAGGAAACCATTGGGTATACCTTCTACTTAAGATCCGAGGGCAAGATCTTTGTTGCCAAGAACGGATCCTTTCTGGAAAAAGAGTTTCTCTCGAAAGAAGTAAGTGGGAGGAAAGTAGAACTCGATGAAGTACTACCTCTTGAACCGGAAAGTAGTGCAGCTCAGGAAAATGTTCCTGTGGTGCCTACACCGACTGGAGAGGAAATTAATGATGATGATCAAGGTACTTCGGATGAAGTTGCTACTGAACTTCGTAGGTCCAAAAGGACACGTTCCACACCAGAGTGGTATGGCAACCCTGTCCTGGAAATAATGTTGTTAGACAACGGTGAACCTTCGAACTATAAAGAAGCGATGGCGGGCCCAGATTCCAATAAATGGCTTGAAGCCATGCAATCCGAGATAGAATCCATGTATGAAAACAAAGTATGGACTTTGACAGACTTGCCCGATGATCGGCGAGCGATAGAAAACAAATGGATCTTTAAGAAGAAGACGGACGTGGATGGTAATGTTACCATCTATAAAGCTCGACTTGTCGCTAAGGGTTATCGGCAAGTTCAAGGGGTTGACTACGATGAGACTTTATCTCTCGTAGCAAAGCTGAAGTCCGTCTGAATCATGTTAGCAATTGCCGCATACTATGATTATGAGATATGACAGATGGACGTCAAAACGGCATTCCTTAACGGACATCTTAAGGAAGAACTGTATATGATGCAGCCGAAAGGTTTTGTCGATCCTAAGAATGCTAACAAAGTATGCAAGCTCCAGCGATCCATTTATGGGCTGGTGCAAGCATCTCGGAGTTGGAACATTCGCTTTGATGAAATGATCAAAGCGTTTGGGTTTATGCAGACTTATGGAGAAGCCTGCGTTTACAAGAAAGTGAGTGGGAGCTCTGTAGCATTTCTCATATTATATGTAGATGACATACTCTTGATGGGAAATGATATAGAACTTTTGGACAACATTAAGGCCTACTTGAATAAGTGTTTTTCAATGAAGGACCTTGGAGAAGCTGCTTACATATTAGGCATCAAGATCTATAGGGATAGATCGAGACGCCTCATAGGTCTTTCAAAAGCACATACCTTGATAAGATTTTGAAGAAGTTCAAAATGGATCAGTCCAAGAAAGGGTTCTTGCCTGTACTGCAAGGTGTGAGATTGAGCTCGGCTCAATGCCCGACCACGGCAAAAGATAAAGAAGAGATGAGTGTCATCCCCTATGCCTCAGCCATAGGATCTATTATGTATGCCATGCTGTGTACCAGACCTGATGTAAACCTTGCCGTAAGTTTGGTAGGAAGGTACCAAAGTAATCCCAGCAAGGAACACTAGACAGCGGTCAAGAATATCCTGAAGTATCTGAAAAGGACGAAGGACATGTTTCTCTTTTATGGAGGTGACGAAGAGCTCATCGTAAAGGGTTATGTCGATGCTAGCTTCCACACATATCTGGATGACTCTAAGTCACAAACCGGATACGTGTATATGTTGAATGGTGGAGCAGTAAGCTGGTGCAGTTGCAAGCAGAGCATCGTGGCGGGATCTACATATGAAGCGGAGTACATGGCAGCCTCGGAGGCCGCGCATGAAGCAATTTGGGTGAAGGAGTTCATCACCGACCTAGGAGTCATACCCAATGCATCGGGGCCGATCAAACTCTTCTGTGACAACACTGGAGCTATTGCCCTTGCCAAGGAGCCCAGGTTTCACAAGAAGACCAGGCACATCAAGCGTCATTTCAACTCCATCCGTGAAAATGTTCAAGATGGAGACATAGAAATTTGCAAAGTACATACGGATCTGAATGTCGCAGATCCGTTGACTAAACCTCTTTCGCGAGCAAAACATGATCAACACCAGAACTCTATGGGTGTTCGATTCATCACAATGTAACTAGATTGTTGACTCTAGTGCAAGTGGGAGACTGTTGGAAATATGCCCTAGAGGCAATAATAAAAGGATTATTATTATATTTCCTTGTTCATGATAATTGTCTTTTATTCATGCTATAATTGTATTATCCAGAAATCGTAATACACGTGTGAATACATAGACTATAATATGTCCCTAGTAAGCCTCTAGTTGACTAGCTCGTTGATCAACAGATAGTCATGGTTTCCTAACTATGGACATTAGATGTCGTTCATAACGGGATCACATCATTAGGAGAATGATGTGATGGACAAGACCCAATCCTAAGCATAGCACAAGATCGTGTAGTTCGTTTTGCAAGAGCTTTTCCAATGTCAAATATCTTTTCCTTAGACCATGAGATCGTGTAACTCCCAGATACCGTAGGAGTGCTTTGGGTGTACCAAACGTCACAACGTAACTGGGTGACTATAAAGGTGCACTACATGTATCTCCGAAAGTGTCTGTTGGGTTGACACGGATCGAGACTGGGATTTGTCACTCCGTATGACGGAGAGGTATCTCTGGGCCCACTCGGTAATGCATCATCATAATGAGCTCAAAGTGACCAAGTGTTTGGTCACGGGATCATGCATTACGGTACGAGTAAAGTGACTTGCCAGTAACGAGACTGAACAAGGTATTGGGATACCGACGATCGAGTCTCGGGCAAGTAACGTACCGATTGACAAAGGGAATTGTATACGGGGTTACTTTAATCCTCGACATCGTGGTTCATCCGATGAGATCATCGTGGAACATGTGGGAGCCAACATGGGTATCAAGATCCCGCTGTTGGTTATTGGCCGGAGAGCTAGCTCGGTCATGTCTGCATGATTCTCGAACCCGTAGGGTCTACACACTTAAGGTTCGGTGACGCAAGGGTTATTAGGAAGACTTGTATGTGATTACCGAATGTTGTTCGGAGTCCCGGATGAGATCCCGGACGTCACGAGGAGTTCCGGAATGGTCCGGAGGTGAAGATTTATATATGGGAAGTTGTCATACGGTCACCGGAAAGTTTCGGGGGCATATCGGTATTGTACCGGGGCCACCGGAGGGGTTCCGAGGGTCCACCGGGAGGGGACACCTCTCTTGGAGGGCCTCATGGGCCGTAGTGGGCAGGGAACCAGCCCCTGGAGGGCTGGGCGCATCCCCCCTTGGGCCCATGCGCCTAGGGTTGGGGGGGAAACCCTAGTGGGGGCGCCCCCCTTGCTTGGGGGGCAAGCCCCCTCCCTTGGCCGCCCCCCCTCTAGATCTGATCTAGAGGGGGCCGGCCCCCTTCTCCCTTCCCCTATAAATAGAGGGGCGAGGGGAGGGCTGCACATAACATCCAAGGCGCAGCCCCTCCCCTCCCCAACACATCTCCTCCTCCGCGTGAGCTTGGCGAAGCCCTGCCGGAGATCTGCCACTCCATCACCACCACGCTGTCGTGCTGCTGTTGGAGCCTTCTTCCTCAACCTCTCCTTCCCCCTTGCTGGATCAAGAAGGAGGAGACGTCATCCACTCCGTACGTGTGTTGAATGCGGAGTTGCTGTCGGTTCGGCACTTGGTCATAGGTGATTTGGATCACGACGAGTACGACTCCCTCAACCCCGTTCTCTTGAACGCTTCCGCTCGCGATCTACAAAGGTATGTAGATGCACTATTATCACTCGTTGCTAGATGAACTCATAGATGGATCTTGGTGAAACCGTAGGAAATTTTTATTTTCTGCAACGTTCCCCAACACCACCCTCCACATGCTTTATGATCTGTGCATAAGTAGGGCTCATCCATATGTATAATCATGTATTGAGACAGGTGACCTTTTGTATATAGTCAAATCAATGTTAGACTAGTAGAGTCCATGTCAAGGAGAGGCAGTACTTTTTACAGTGGAATGTACGCATGCATGCAACATCTCTCCTCTCTCTCAAACAAATCCATGCATTTTATTTTTGGTTATATTTTTAGATGACCAATATTTTTTACAGCTTTGTACTATTATTTAAAATTTTCATATATTCAAATTCTTGAACATAAGATCTTTATAATGATACCAATCTTGAATATATTTAAACTAGTTTAATTTTTACTATTTCAATCATATCAAAATATTAATTTCACTCATTTCAAATTACAATTTTCGAAATGATTGAAATCAGTTATTGAAATGATTGAAACACTTTTCTGAATATAGTTTTCTTTGTGAGTTTCATATTCTAGCTTGTGAAACTGTTTCTTGAATGGAGTAACTGTGATGTGTTTTACTGAAACTAGTGAAATTTATGTTTTGTAATAAGTGTAACCAGTTTTTTAAAACAAGTGAAATATATTATTTCAATTGAGCGACTGTAGTGTGTTTTCTGAATGAGTGAAGTGTGTTATTTGAAAAAAGTGAAATATATCTTTTTGGTGTGAAACGACTTTTTCATTGTGTGATACTGATATTTCTGCTAAGTGAAATATGTTTCAATATTTTTTCATAAATATGAAGTGAAATTAGTTTCTCATATATATTTTGTAGTGAGTGAAATCAGTTTTCTGAAACTAGTGAAATGGGTGAAATCTATATTTTGTAGATGAGTGCAGTGTGTTTTTTGAAATGAGTGAAATAAGTTATTTGAATAAAAGTGACATAAAACCATTTTTTGTTGTGAAACTAATTTTTCAGTGTTTGAAACTGATATTTTTTTGAGCGGAATATATTTCAATATATTTCTTAAATTTGCAGTGAAATTAGTATTGCAAATGAGAGTAATGTGTTTTCTGAAATGTGTGAAATCTATTTTGAAATGAGTGAAATGATTTTTTAACTTCTATTAGCAAAACAGTCAAAAACACTTTTATGAAATAGAGGATCAATCTTATGTTTTATGAAAGTGATATTAAAAGATAATTAGAAGATAATAATAAGAAATTAATGAAATAGGTCTATTTAAAATATGTGAAATTGAGTATTTCAAACACGTCTAAGTTGCAGTCAAACACGCCTAAATTGAATATATTAAACTTCTATTTTACCACTATATCAAATATATCTGTGTCTTTGTGAGTTTCATATTCCAGTTTGTGAAAATGAGCGAAACACTAGAAAAAACTTTTATGAAATAGTGAAACAATTTAGTGTTTTACGAAAGTGATCTCAAAGATAATTGAAACATATAAAATAAAATATATTTCAAACATATCCAAAATTGATCTTGTTCTATAGATCTTGTCACCACAAATTTAAATATAAAAAAAGTTTCAAAATGGACATTTGGTTCAAAAGATGTAAGTCATTAAAAATATGACGATGAAAATAAAATGCATGTCATATGTATCCCGTAAGTGAATGCATGCATGCATGCACCGTTGTCTCTACTCTAACTCTCTCTCTTCTGTAAATGCTGACAATATCTGGCACTAGTACATGTATTGCTATGTGTAGTCTGATATCTGAAAATAGAGTATAAAATTTGCACGGATCTTGATGAGAATGACGATGGAGGGTGGATTGCCCACCGGTACATCCCGACACCGGTAAAATTACTTAGTCGGACGAACAACACCAACCAACCCCGACTAAGTTTTTTTTACCGGAGCCGGTATGTACTGGTGCTTGATCCACCATCCGTCGTTTTCATCAAGATCAGTGCAGGTTTTATACTCTATTTTCAGATATCAGACTACACATAGCAATACATATACTAGTGTCAGATATTGTCAGCTTTTACAGAAGAGAGAGAGAGTTAGAGTAGAGAGAATGGAACATACATGCATGCATTCACTCACGGGATACATATGACATGCATTTTATTTTCATCCTCATATTTTCAATGACTTATATCTTTTGAACCAAATGTCCATTATTGAAACTTTTTGTATATTTAAATTTGTGGTGACAAGATCTACAGAACAAGATCAATATTGGATATTTTTGAAATATATTTTATTTTATATCTTTCAATTATCTCTGAAATCACTTTCATAAAACACTAAATTGTTTCACTATTTCATAAAAGTTTTTTCTAGTGTTTCGCTCATTTTCACAAACTGGAATATGAAACTCACAAAGACATAGATATATTTGATATAGTAGTAAAATAGAAGTTTAATATATTCAATTTAGGCGTGTTTGACTGCAACTTAGACGTGTTTGAAATACTCAATTTCACATATTTTAAATAAACCTATTTCACTAATTTCTTATTTTTATATTTTAATTATCTTTTAATAACGCTTTCATAAAACATAAGATTGATCCTCTATTTCATAAAAGTGTTTTTGACTATTTCGCTAATAGAAGTTAAAAAATCATTTCACTCGTTTCAAAATAGATTTCACACATTTCAGAAAACACATTACTCTCATTTGCAATACTAATTTCACTGCAAATTTAAGAAATATATTGAAATATATTCCACTCATAGAAAATATCAGTTTCAAACACTGAAAAATTAGTTTCACAACAAAAATTGGTTTTGTTTCACTTTTATTCAAATAACTTATTTCACTCATTTCAGAAAACACACTGCACTCATTTACAAAATATAGATTTCACCCATTTCACTAGTTTCAGAAAACTGATTTCCACTCATTACAAAATATCTATGAGAAACTAATTTCACTTCGTATTTATGAAAAAAATATTGAAACATATTTCACTCAGCAGAAATATCAGTATCACACAATGAAAAAGTCGTTTCACACCAAAAAGATATATTTCACTTTTTTCAAATAACTCATTTCACTCATTCAGAAAACACACTACAGTCGCTCAATTGAAATAATATATTTCACTTGTTTCAAAAAACTGATTACACTTAATACAAAAGATAAATTTCACTAGTTTCAGTAAAACACATCACAGTTACTCCATTGAAAAAACAATTTCACAAACTAGAATATGAAACTCACAAAGAAAACTATATTTGGAAAAGTGTTTCAATCATTTCAGTAACTTAATTCAATCATTTCAAAAATTGTAACTTGAAATGAGTGAAATTAATATTTTGATATTATTGAAATAGTAAAAATTAAACTAGTTTAAATATATTCAAGATTGGTATCATTATAAAGATCTTATGTTCAAGAATTTGAATATATGAAAATTTTAAATAATAGTACAAAGCTGTAAAAAATATTGGTCATATAAAATATAACCAAAAATAAAATGCATGGATTTGTTTGAGAGAGAGGAGAGATGCTGCATGCATGCGTACAATCCACTGCAAAAAGTACTTCCTCTCCCTGACATGGTCCCTACTAGTCTGACATTGATTTGACAATATACAAAAGGTCATATGTCTCAATACATGATTATACATATGGATGGGCCCTACTTATGCACAGATCATAAAGCATGTGAAGGGTGGATGCGGCTCCGGTACATCCCGCCTCCGGTAAAAAGGAGTTCGCGCAACCAACCCATTGAAGAGGTGAGCGTCAAAAGAAGCATGCAAGTATCAGTTATAGGGGAATGTACTACACAACAGAAAATATATTGGTGCAAGATCACACCCATGAACACTACGGAGGTTAACATTTGAGAAAGCATAGGCTTTCCTACACCCCCTTATCTAGCCATTCATTTTTGCATCACGATTCGTGCGAGCAACTTTTGTCTTTTTTGTTTATTCTAAATAGAACAACATATGAACTTGAAAGTTTGTAGGACAACAAAACATTCTAAATAGAATGTGGGAAAAAACTTTCAGATTTTTTTGTTGATCATATATGCAAAAATATTATGTTTTTCACTCAAAAAAAATCTCATTATGTATATTTATGTCGGACAAAAAAATCTGAAAGTTTTTTCCCACATTGTATGTCGGATTTCTGGGTCCGGCAACCCGTGAGAGGTTCGAACACCGGGGTGCATGCGGAGATCTCAACCTGCCCGGCCTGCCTACTCGCGATCCACCCTAGCCTAGTGCGCAAAGCTCACAGAGAAGGTTTATACTAGTTCGGGCCACCGTTGTGGTGTAATACCCTACTCTAGTGTGGTGTGGTGGATTGCCTTGAGGGGCTATGGATGAACTAGTACAAGGATGAACAAGCCTCAGGAGATGAGGTGTTCTTGAGCCGGTGTGTTGCTTCGGAAGGAATCGGTCCCTCTCTATGGTGGTGGCTAAGCCCTATATATAGTGCCTTGGTCCTCCTCCCAAATATGAGCAGGAAGGGATTCCACGACGGCGGGATTTGAAAGGGGACAAGCAGTACAGTCTATCCTGACAAAAGTAGTCATCGCTTGTGAAAAGCCTCTGGTCATGACGCTATGGTGGGCTCGGTGATGACCTTCGTCCTGCCGTCCTGGCAGTCTTGGTCTCGTTGCACCAGAATGGAACCTTTGGCTGATTCCTCGGGACTCCGCGCGTGTGGCTTGCCTCCCTTGCACCAAAGAGGAAACCTGGCTTTTGCGCCCGCCTGGCGCCCGCCTGGCCTTGGTCGTCATGGCTCACGTCAGCTGAGCCTCATGAGGTAGGTGCATAGATCTCTCCGCCCCTTGGGAGCCCCCTTGAGGAGGCCAACTCCTTCGGGGGTCTTGGCGTCGTCCGCCTCGCGAGGGTCTTGTTGTGTTGTTGTTGAAGCTGGGCTGTATGAGGCCGTCGATGGAACCACGCGTGGTAGGCCGCAGGCAGGCAAGACTGGATACCCCCAAGTCCAGGACGCTGACAGTAGCCCCCGGGCCCAAGGCGCGCTCGGGCTTTGGCTTGCAGGCGAAGCCAAAGGGCAAGTGCGGAGCACCGCGGGCCCCAACAGCCTACGGCCCTGTAGACATGTGGCGGTTGATGGGACATGGGCGTCTCCACTTCCCCATGCCTGTAGACCCAGTAGCCGCCCGTTGTCAGCGCAACTCGCCCTTCGTGGTGCACCGTGCCCAGCTCTTGTTCCTTCCTCCCCAATCGCGCCGCCACATCCGTAGATCTGGTGGCGGCGTCTTGCTCTCCCCTGGGATTCGCCATGGCTCTCAAGCCAGAGGAAGAAGGTGATGTCACGTGTGCTGGCAGGTCCTCCTCCGCCGGCCTTGGAGCCAACCCTCGAGCAGTCGACAGTGATCAATAAGGAAGGGCTGGACAAGGTTCACCATGCGCTTGCTGCCAACTCCAACAAGGGGGTGGGGGGGCGACGGTTGCTCGGCCCGCGTCTTGGCGGACCAAAGAGATGAGCGCCACTAAGATTCCCATCCATCTTCATGCTCTTCTTGCCAGGTTAATTCCTCCTTTCTCCCCCTTCTTCAATGTTGTGATGTCGCATTACCAGATCAATCTGCTGCATCTGGATCCCCGCTCCATCATCCTCCTTGCCGTCTTCGCCTTCCTTTGCGAGGCCATGGTGGGCATCGCTCCCTCTGTGGACTTTTTTCGGCATTTCTTCGTGCTCCGGCTGGTGGACGCTCGCCAGCGCTCTGGATGCGTGACCTTCAAAGCCGTGGCCGTGACTGCAGGCTCAGGGATCGACTTCGAGCTCTCGCCCATCGCGAAGGGGTTTCGGAAGCAGTGGCTTCTGATGGACGCCCGCACGTTCAGCTCCCTGCTCACGATTCCCGGGTCGCCGGCTTCGCCAAGCTCTGGCTGGTGCCATGCGAAGCTCACTGACCGGCGCCTCGCTTTTGTCCGGAAGAGGTTGGCGAGGCTCCAGGAACTGGGGGTAACAGCGCCAATGGTGGTGAAGAAATTCATGAAGCAACGCCTTGCTCCCCTCCAGCGCCACTCTCACCGGATGTGGGCCTTCGCCGGTGCCGGAGACCCAATGAAGCTGCAGGAGCTTCGCTCACTGCCGATACCCTGAGCGTGGTGCTCAAGCTCCTGACCGGCGAGTCCGAGCCTGCCGACCTCCCGGGGGGTGGCTGCCTCCTTTATCTGTGCTCAAACAAGGAGACCTTCGCGAGGCAAATGCCCCTATTGGATGAGTGGGGGTTGCTTCCCGAGGCCATTTTGGGACCCTGTGAGAATCCAGTCTTTGTGGCTCCTCTCCTGATCAACCCCACTGCGCGCGCCCCAAGTGTGGAGGCAGGGGGACGCGCGCCTCCGTCAACCGGCGAGAACTCCTCTGGAGGCTCGGCCTTATTAGAGGCTCAGGAGCCTCAAGCTTGTGTGGTCCCGGCAGGGGCCGCTGCAGAGCCTGTGCAACACCAGGCTCCGGAGGCAGGGGCCTCTGACACCCAGGCCGGTGGCTCCAGGGCTGCTACTGGCGACGAGAAGCCCTCAAATGGCTCCGGGGCTGTGAGCCAGGAGGCCACGCCGGACGCCACTGCCCTTGGGACCTTTGCTCCAGATATCCCACCGGACGCTTCCCCTCCCGAGGATCGCCCGCCAGGGCCAGGTCGGCGCCGCCTGTGCCTTGAGTCGCTCCTGAAGAGGAAAATGTCCCCGTGCCGGGACGATGGGACCCGTCGGCCGCTGAAGCCGAGGAGATATGTGGCCGCCGACGAGTAAGTACCTTCACTCCTGACCTCCGAGTGTACTGCATTTTCTCATGGCTGGGGCTTTGCAGGATCTTCATGAAGAACAACCCTCGGGAAGCGGAGACCCCCACAAGCACCAGCGTGGTGCGGGCGTGCAACCCCTAGCGCCCTGAGCCTGCGCAGTGTATGAGTCTGTCTCCCTCCAGCCCGACACCGCGAGGGTGCACCGAAACCGAGCCCCCTGTTCTCTCTCCCCGCGATTCTATCCGCGAGGTGAAGGGTGCGCAGGTGATCCTCCCTCTCGTCCTTTCCAAAAGGGGGCCGTCCTCCGGGCAGCCTTCGTCTTCAAGCCGCGGGGCCCCGCCAGCCAGCCCCCAGCCGGCGACTAGCGGAGCCCCCGGCGCCTCCCAAGCGATCTATGGAGCCGGTGAAGATCTTGGCGACGAGCTCGCGCTTGCTCGTGGGTGCAACACGGTGAGCTTAGAGTTCTTTGGTGAGGCGATGCGTGCGATGATCTATATTGGCGGGGAGCTTGCCAACGTCGACACCAGGCTTGAAGCAGAAAACCGCCGCTTGAGGGCGAATGGCAGCGGCTGAAGGTGGCTATCAACCTTGGGAAGCTTCAGCGTGACAAGGCCGAAGCACGAGTGGAGGCCTCGCTCGCAGCTTCTCAAGAAGCTCGCGCTCGTGCCATGGAAGAGGCCGAGGCAGCCAACCGCCGTCGCGAGGCGGCTGAGGAGCGGGAGCAGGATCTTCTCTCTTCGAGTGCTGCCCTGCTGCGCGAAATCAAGGAGCAACGTGCCCTGCTGGCCTCCTCGCCAGGTGAGGTGGCCCTTGCCGAGGCGGATCTCCTGAGGCGCCATGAGGACTTGACACTAGAGGCCGTGGATCATAGCTTGGTGCTGGACAGGCTGGAGGTGAGGGAGCGATAGGTCGCCGCGGCTGAGGATGCTGTCGCCGCCCGAGAAGCTCAGGTCCAGGTGGAGGTGGAGGAGAAGGTGGCGAAGGCACGTGCTGAACTGGCCGAGGGGCACTGCCTTGACCTGGAGCTGCTCAAGGCTGAGTTTGAGGGCCGGACCTCCGTCCTGAGGACCGACCTGCAGGCGGTGAAGCAGCACGAGGGCGCTGCCCGGGCGACCCTGGCTTCTTCTGAATCTGCCCTGGATTCTGCTCGCACCGAGATGTCCTCTCTTCGGAAGCAGGCCGAGGACGCCGCCTCCCTCCTGGATAAGGTTTCGAGTGAGAAGTGCCGCTGCCAGACGCTGGAGCGCGAACATGGCCCCATGCTCCAGGGTCTGCGTATCAAAGCAAACAATGCCTTGGGTGCCATTTGTGACGAGAGCGCTCCCCACCCGCACGAGAGCAATTACGCCAGCCATCTCCACTTCTTCACCGATGTCATGACCCGCCTGGAGTATCAGGCCGTAAAAGCCCGCCATCTCATTGAGGAGAGGAGCTGGGGCCTCCTTGGGCGCGCGCTCTCGCGCATCTTCAGCAACCTCCTGAACCTCGACTCCCACTTCGACTTCAGCACCGTGCTAGCCCCCGTGCCTGCAGCCACCCAAGACAAGCTTGCTAAGTGGGTGGATGGTCATGTGGATGCTCTGGTGAAGGAGCTGACTCCTGAGGACGACACGGCCGTGCTCGCACCCAAAGGAGCTGGCGCGGGTGGAGGCGACGAGGAGGGCGACAGCTTCAGCGCAAGCAGCATGGATGGGTGTCGCGAGGAAGGCGCATCCAGTTAGGCCTGTATTTCTTTTGCTTTGACCTGTACAAAGAAAACTTGAACGTATCCTTGTGAGAGCATTTGGGAAAGGGGAGGCCCCTTATGATGTATGAGATTGCTGAATGCTTTTGAAGTAGCGCCTGGAGGGGGGCCCAGCAGGGTTGCGGGCCAATGAATGGGATAGTTGTTTTTGACTTATCTTGGGTTTCATGGGTCCTGAGTGAGGCATGATGCCGCGGCAGCGCCCCTGCACCTCCTGAGGGGTCTGGTGGCCTGCCGTAGAGTGCCTCGTGAGGAGCCAACTACCAGATTGTGGCAACGTGGGCGCGCGGAGGCCTCACCTTCGAGCCATTGAGGGGAGCGATCAGCACCAGCATGTACATCGTACCCATCCCCCACTCGCGAGGTGCTAGAGGGCAGGGTAGCGGTATATCTGGCCAAGGGCCGGGCCGGGCCTGAAAAAGCCCACGGCTAAAAACTGAGGCCCAGGCCCTCCTAGGCCCTATCACTGGGCCTACTTTTCAAGCCCAAGCCCGGCCCATCTGGTAAAAACCCTAAAAAGCCCTTAGGGCTTAGGGCCATGGGCCGGGCCTCTTCCTTAAAATGCCAATATGCCAAGCCCAAGTCCGTCCAGGCCCTACTGGTGGGCTCAAAACTCAGGCCCAAGCCCGGCCCATGGGCAAGCCCATCGGGCCTAGGCCCTGGATTTTAGGGCCAGGCCTAGGTGGGCCGAAGGGCCGGGCCTGAGGTGGCCAGGACTAGGTAGAGGTCACGAGCTCCATGAAAAGAACACAAGAACTGAAGGCAAGAGAGCGACACGAGAAAAAGGAAACTCCCCCCGTTTTATAAACGCACAGAAAACAAACTGCTTCAAGAAGTCGGCAAGCGAGTACAAAAAAGAGAGGCAAAAGGCAGGCGGCCGCGTTCGGTGCCTAACCGGTCTTCAGTCTTTAGTCTTCGGTCTTCTCACCAGCGCGGAGCTAAGTGCTTCCACTGGCTGGGCATAGTCATTGGGGACAGTGTCGATGGCCAGCACAGAGCATGGTCCTTCCACTAGGACGTGGGTGGGAGCCCCCGTGAGGCTCCAGGGCGGCACTCAGGAGACTCCGACACGTGTACAGCCCCACTCATTATTACGTGAGAGTGTCACGAGCGGAGACCTTCACAGGCCAGAGCCTTGCTTCATGTCGCCTGACGAGGACGCCACCGTGCGCCGTCCCTGGCCACCGTTGGGGAGACCAGAAACCAGGACAAGACCAAGGGGCCAGGGGGACGCTGACGGCATCCTCGGCGACCGTAGGCCCCCTACCGAGGGGAAGGGCTCGCCGGCGCCTTCCTCGGCAGGGAACCTACCTCCAGGCTGGATCCTGCTCTGCGCAGCGCGAGGAGGGCCCCGCCACTGGGCTCCCCCCGCGCTGCTCCCAACGTCCTACGCGCTCCTGAGAAGGGTCTGCCGTCCTGAGGGTCCTGGCGGTCGCCGTGTCTTGGTTTACCTGCAATCCATGGTCAGTGTAAGCGTGCCCCTACGACATTAACTATACCCAGAGGCTGCCGCTGTTGGGGACGTCGGCAGGGCTTGGCGGTGGTTCGAAGGAGAGCTCGGCCTCATGTATGTCTAGCGCCCAGCCTGGCATGGGGGATCGGCTGAGGCCCTCTCCTAGTGTGTGCCTTGGATCCATCGCAACGGGAACGTAAGTTTCCGGAACGTTCGCACCAGGGGCGCCGCCTGGCCGCCTAACGCTCCCATTCCCTTCTGCTGTCCTCTGGTCCTGCTGGCCAGGGGTCGACACTCCAACGCAGCCCCTAGTGGTATCGTCTGAAGCAGCCCCGTGCCGAGGGGGCACGGTTGGGGCGACGTGGGCTGCTCCATGCTACCTCTTGAGGATGCGTTGGTTTTTCCCTTGAAGAGGAAAGGGTGATGGAGCAAAGTAGTGTAAGTATTTCCCTCAGTTTTTGAGAACCAAGGTATAAATCCAGTAGGAGGCTCCTCAAAAGTCCCACGCACCTACACAAACAAACAAGAACCTCGCAACCAACGCAATAAAGGGGTTGTCAATCCCTTCACGGTAACTTGCGAAAGTGAGATATGATAGAGATAATAAGGTAAGATAAATATTTTTGGTATTTTTATGATATATATATATATATATATATATATATATATATATATATATATATATATATATATATATTGGAAAATAAAAGATGCAAATAAAAGTAGATGGAAAACTTATATGATAAAAGATAGACCCGGGGGCCATAGATTTCACTAGTGGCTTCTCTCAAGATAGCATAAGTATTACGGTGGCTGAACAAATTACTGTCGAGCAACTGATAGAAAAGTGCATAGTTATGAGATTATCTAGGCATGATCATGTATATAGGCATCACGTCCGTGACAAGTAGACCGACTCCTGCCTGCATCTACTACTATTACTCCACTCATCGACCGACTCCTGCCTGCATCTAGAGTATTAAGTTCATGAAGAACAGAGTAACGCATTAAGCAACATGACATGATGTAGAGGGATAAACTCAAGCAATATGATATAAACCCCATCTTTTTATCCTCGATGGCAACAATACAATACGTGCCATGCTGCCCCTGCTGTCACTGGGAAAGGACACCGCAAGATTGAACCCAAAGCTAAGCACTTCTCCTATTGCAAGAAAGATCAATCTAGTAGGCCAAACCAAACTAATAATTCGAAGAGACTTGCAAAGATAACAAGTCACACATAAAAGAATTCAGAGAAGATTCAATTATTTCTCATAGATAAACTTGATCATAAACCCACAATTCATCGGATCTCGACAAACACACCGCAAAAAGAGGTACATCGAATAGATCTCCAAGAAGATCGAGGAGAACATTGTATTGAGATTCAAAGAGAGAGAAGAAGCCATCTAGCCAAAAACTATGGACCCGAAGGTCTATGGTAAACTACTCACAACTCATCGGAGAGGCCTTGGAGATGATGTAGAGGCCCTCCGTGGTCAATTCCCCCTCCGGTGGAGCGCCGACGAAGGTTCCAAGATGGGATCTCGCGGATACAGAAGGTTGCGGCGGTGGAAATAGTTTTTCGTGGTGTTCCTAGATGTTTTTGGGGTACGTGGATATATATAGGAGGAAGAAGTATGTTGGTTTACGCTCGAGGGGCCCACGAGGGTGGAGGGCATGTCGGGCACCCTCGTGACCACCTCGTTCGCTGCTTGACTTCCACTCCAAGTCTCTTGAATTGCGTTTGTTCTAAAAAGATCGCTCCCGAAGGTTTCATTCCGTTTGGACTCCATTTGATATTCCTTTCCTTCGAAACACTGAAATAGGCAAAAAAAATAGCAATTCGGGATGGGCCTCCGGTTAGTAGGTTAGCCCAAAAATGATATAAAAGTGTAAATTAAAGCCCATAAACATCCAAAACGGGTAATATAATAGCATGGAACAATAAAAAATTATAGATACATTGGAGACGTATCAAGCATCCCCAAACTTAATTCCTGCTCGTCCTCGAGTAGGTAAATGATAAAAACAGAATTTTTGATGTGGAATGCTACCTAGCATATTTCTTAATGTAATTTTCTTTATGTGGCATGATTGTTCAGATCCAAATGATTCAAGGTAAAAGCTTATAAAACATAAAAATAGTAATACTTGAAGCATACTAACAAATAATCATGTATTATCAAAATAGCATAGCCAAAGAAAGCTTATCCCTACAAAATCATATAGTTAGGCCATGCTTCATTTTCATCACACAAAATACTCCCATCATGCACAACCCCGGTTTCAGCCAAGCAATTGGTTCATACTTTTTAACGCGCTTCAGCTTTTTTAACTCTTACGCAATACATGAGCGCAAGCCATGGACATAGCACTATATGTGGTATATGGTGGTGGTTGTGAAGACAAAAAGGGAGAAGATAGTCTCACATCAACTAGTCGTATCAATGGGCTATGGAGATGCCCATTAATAGATATCAATGTGAGTGAGTAGGTATTGCCATGCAAAGAATGCACCAGAGCTATAAATATATGAAAGCTCAACAAAAGAAACTAAGTGGGTGTGCATCCAACTTGCTTGCTCACGAAGACCTAGGGCATTTAGAGGAAGCCCATCATTGGAATATACAAGCCAAGTTCTATAATGAAAAATTCCCACTAGTATATGGAAGTGACAACATAGGAGACTCTCTATCATGAAGATCATGGTGCTACCTTGAAGCACAAGTGTGGAAAAGAGATAGTAGCATTGTCCCTTCTCTCTTTTCTCTCATTTCTTTTTTTCTTTTTTTATTTGGTGGGCTACTTTGGCCTCCTTTTTTGTATGGGCTTCTTTGGCCTCTTTTATTTTTTATAAAGTTCGAAGTCTCATCCCGACTTGTGGGGAAATCATAGTCTTCATCATCCTTTCCTCACTTGGGACAATGCTCTAATAATGAAGATCATCACACTTTTATTGATTTACAACTCTAAAATTACAACTCAATACTTAGAACAAAATATGACTCTATGTGAATGCCTCCGGCGGTGTACCGGGATATGCAACGCATCAAGAGTGACATGTATGAAAAATTATGAAGGTGACCTTGCCACAAATACGATGTCAACTACATGATCATGCAAAGAGCAATATGACAATGATGGAGCATGTCATAATAAACGGAACGGTGGAAAGTTGCATGTCAATATATGTCGGAATGGCTATGGAAATGATATAATAGGTAGATATGGTGGCTGTTTTGAGGAAGGTAAATAATGGGTGCATGATACCAGTGAAGGTTGCGCGGCATAATAAAGGCTAGCAAAGTGGAAGGGTGAGTGTGCGTATATCCATGGACTCACATTAGTCATAAAGAACTCATATACTTATTGCAAAAGTCTACTTGCCCTCGTAGAAAAGTACTACTACGCATGCTCTTAGGGGAAGGGTTGATAGGAGTTAACCATTGCGCGATCCCGACCTCCACTCATAAGGAATACAATGAAAAGAGCACCCCATGCAAACAAATTTGTCACACAACTTTTACCATACGTGCATGCTACGGGACTTGCCAACTTCAACACAAGTATTTCTTAATTTCATAATTACTCAACTAGCATGACTCTAACATTACCACCTTTATATCTCAAAACAATTATCAAGCATCAAATTCATAGTATTTTATGCACTTTCTATGATAGTTTTTTTATACCCAACTTGGATGCTCATCATTCTAGGACCAAATTTATAACCATAGAAAATATCATGCTATTCTAAAAGACTCTCAAAATAATATAAGTGAAGCATGAGAGATCAACAATTTCTTCAAAATAAAGACACCGCCGTGCTCTACAAAATATAAGTGAAGCACATAGAGCAAAACTATCTAGCTCAAAAGATTTAAGTGAAGCACATAGAGTATTCAAATAAATTCTAAATCATGTGAGTCTCTCCCAAAAGGTGTGTACAGCAAGGATGATTGTGGTAAACTAAAAAGCAAAGACTCATATTATGATTGAATCTCGGAGGAAAAACCCTAGCCTCCAGTAGCCCTTCGAGTGAAAACTGATGGCGGCGGCATCTCTATGTTACAGAAAAATCAACGAGAATTTGGAGGAGGGTTTTGGAGAAATATAAAGCCAGGGGCTCCGGAGGCTAGCCAAGGGAGCCCCACAGGCTGTAGGTGCCTGATGTAGGTGCTTTGGGCCCCTGGTTGCCAAGGGGGCGCCTATGCAATGTGGGTCACCCTCTAGTTCTTTCGATTGTTCTTCGTGCAGATCCATAGAGTGCTACCGTACCTATAGATCAGCATGTGTGGATACCTCGGAGGTGTATTCTTCTTCGACACTAGATCGGCAGATCGCTCCAGAGAAATTCTCACGACTGAGAGATACAACCTAGCTACGGGAATTGGCGAAACTTCACCAACTCCTCCTGCTCTACTTTCGTTGCATGAATCATTGGTAGGATAATTGTCACTTGTACCTTCATAGAGTTTCTTGGTGCGACCGTGCACAAATATTTTGTTGTTGTTGTGTAGTACATTCCCCTATAATCGGATACTTGCATGCTTCTTTTGACAGTTACCTCTTGTATGAATTGGTTGATGTTGTTCATAGCAAGACAAGTTGACTATCCAATAAAATACTCCCTCCGTTTCATAATATAAGAGCGCTTTTGACACTACACTCTAGTGTCAAAAACTCTTTTATATTTATATTACGGAAATGTTAACGCCCACACATGTGGGCGTTGACCATCTCGACCACACGCATCCATCACCGTCCAGTACTATATGCACGAATTTTGGCACAATCTGGCTGATTTTCTGTGCCACATAGGACAAGGCGTGTGTGTGGTGTGTGACATAGTTCGCCCACACATCCGTTTTACCACTGTGACGCCCCCGATTCAATCGTACACTAATCATGCACGCAAATGTGTACGATCAAGATCAGGGACTCACGGGAAGATATCACAACACAACTCTACAAATAATATAAGTCATACAAACATCATAATACAAGCCAGGGGCCTCGAGGGCTCGAATACAAGTGCTCGATCATAGACGAGTCAGCGGAAGCAACATTATCTGAGTACAGACATAAGTTAAACAAGTGTGCCTTAAGAAGGCTAGCACAAACTGGGATACAGATCGAAAGAGGCGCAGGCCTCCTGCCTGGGATCCTCCTAAACTACTCCTGGTCGTCGTCAGCGGGCAACACGTAGTAGTAGGCACCTCCGGTGTAGTAGGGGTCGTCGTCGACGGTGGCGTCTGGCTCCAGGGCTCCAGCATCTGGTTGCGACAACCAGGTAGAATGGAAAGGGGGAAAAGAGGGAGAAAAGCAACCGTGAGTACTCATCCAAAGTACTCGCAAGCAAGGAGCTACACTACATATGCATGGGTATATGTGTAAGGAGGCCATATCAGTGGACTGAACTGCAGAATGCCAGAATAAGAGGGGGACAGCTAATCCTGTCGAAGACTACGCTTCTGGCAGCCTCCGTCTTGCAGCATGTAGGAGAGAGTAGATTGAAGTCCTCCAAGTAGCATCTCCAAATAGCATCTCCAAGTAGCATCGCATAGCATAAACCTACCCGGCGAACCTCTCCTCGTCGCCCTGCGGAAAAGCGATCACCGGGTTGTCTGTGGAACTTTGAAGGGTGTGTTTTATTAAGTATCCGGTTCTAGTTGTCATAAGGTCAAGGTACAACTCCAAGTCGTCCTGTTACCGAAGATCACGGCTATTCGAATAGATTAACTTCCCTGCAGGGGTGCACCACATAACCCAACACGCTCGATCCCATTTGGCCGGACACACTTTCCTGGGTCATGCCCGGCCTCGGAAGATCAACACGTCGCAGCCCCACCTAGGCTCAACAGAGAGGCCAGCACGCCGGTCTAAACCTAAGCGCACAGGGGTCTGGGCCCATCGCCCATAGCACACCTGCACGTTGCATACGCGGCCGAAAGCAGACCTAGCCTAGTGGCGTTCCAGTCCAATTCGGCGCGCGCCGCTCCGTCGCTGACGTCTGAAGTGCTTCGGCTGATACCACGACGTCGGGATACCCATAACTACTCCCACGTAGATGGTTAGTGCGTATAGGCTCGTAGCCAGACTCAGATCAAATACCAAGATCTCGTTAAGCGTGTTAAGTGTCCACGAACGCCGAACAGGGCCAGGCCCACCTCTCTCCTAGGCGGTCTCAACCTGCCCTGTCGCTCCGCCACAAAGTAACAGTCGAGGGCCGTCGGGAACCCAGGCCCACCTCTACCGGGATGGAGCCACCTGTCCTTTCAGCCCCCTCGTCAGAATCACTTGCGGGTACTCAATGAGCTGACCCGACTTTAGTCACCATCTGTATAGTATGTATGTATGTATAGTATATACCCGTGATCACCTCCCAAGTGATCACAGCCCGATAGTATAGCAAGGCAGACTGACAAGAATGTAGGGCCAATGATGATAAACTAGCATCCTATACTAAGCATTTAGGATTGCAGGTAAGGTATCAACAGATGTAGCGACAATGTCAGGCTATGCATCAGAATAGGATTAACGAAAGCAGTAACATGCTACACTACTCTAATGCAAGCAGTATAGAGGAGAATAGGCGATATCTGGTGATCAAGGGGGGAGCTTGCCTGGTTGCTCTGGCAAGAGAGAGGGGTCGTCAACTTCGTAGTCGAACTGGGCAGCAGCAGCGTCGGTCTCGTAGTCTACCGGAGAGAAGAGGGGGAAGAAATAATGAATACAGAGCAAACAAAGCATCACAAAATATAACAAGGCAATACGCGGTGTTCGGTGTGCCCTAACGCGGTAGTAGGTGATACCGGTGAAGGGGGGAAAACATCCGGGAAAGTATTCCCGGTGTTTCGTGTTTTCGGGCAGAGGAGCCGGAGGGGGAAAGTTGCGGGTTCGATAGGTTAGAGGGGTGTGGCGGACGAACGGACCGCGTATCCGGATTCGTCTCGTCGTTCTGAGCAACTTTCATGTTGAAAACATTTTAATCCGAGTTACGGATTAAAAGATATGATTTTCTAAAGATTTTATTAATTTCTGAAATTTAATTATTTATTTAATTAATTCGAAAAAATGTATTAATGATGTCAGCATGATGTCATGCTGACGTCAGCAGTCAACAGGGGTTGACTGAGTCAACCCTGACATGTGGGTCCCGTTCGTCATACTCTATTAACTTAATTAGCCTAATCAAAGTTAATTAACCTTAGTTAATTAGGTTAATTAGTGGTTAGGGTTAATTAAACAGAATTAATTAGATTAATTAAATACTTAATTAATTAATTAATTAACTAATTAGTTAATTAGTTTTAATTCATTTTCATTTTATTTTTATTTTTGTTTTAATAAAAACCGTTCTTTTTAGGGGGTGGGGCCCCCATGTCATTGGCCCAGGGCCAAACGGGTGCGGGTCCAATGGGCAGGCGGGCGACGGGCGCCCGTAGCCTGCCCGGGGCGGGGCGTGGCCGTGGCCACGGCGGGGTTGCCGCAGCGGGGCACCAGGAGCACCGGGGAGGCGTGGCCGTGGGCGCGGCGAGGGCGGTCGGCGCAGGCCACCGGGGCACAGTGGGGCGCCGGCCAACGGTCGCCGGCGCAAGGTCGAGGCAAGGCACGGCCAAGAGGGAACGGGGCCGCAACCGGGGCTAGCGGCGCCCAAGACGGAGGGTCGAGCGGTCCGGTGACCGGGGGGGAAACGAGGGCGAGGTTCGGGTCGCCGGAGACGGAGCTCCGGCGACGGCGCCGTTCGGGAAGAGGAGAGGATAGGGACCCGGGGGTTCGGTGGCCGGGAGGG
>NC_041383.1:690811999-690819295 GCF_002162155.2 Triticum dicoccoides | reverse complement strand
CCAGGGGGGGAGGGGCCAAGTGGGGAGGGGGAATGGGCCAGGGGAATGGGCCAGGGGTTTTCCCTTCCCCCCCCTTTTTTTGTTTTTCCTTTTTCCTTTTATTATTTCTCTTTTCTGTTTTTAGTTTACTTAAAATGCCAAAGCATTTTACCAAAATTAGTGCACCCCACCATAATTAGGTTAGCTATTTTAGACAACCCCCGAACATTTTTAGTCTTTGTTTTAAAACCTTTTATCTTTGCTTTTGTTTTGATTTTGAATTCGAACCGGTTTCGAACTAACGCGAGTTTATCCACAGTAACCGAGGTGACGTGGCAACATTAGTGGGGATTACTGTAGCATAATTACCCGGGCGTCACAATTCTCCTCCACTACAAGAAATCTCGTCCCGAGATTTAAGAGGGAAGTAAGGGGAAAGTTCTGGTTACGATATTCTAACGGATCTTCTCGACGAAGTTAGTTCCTTTCTTTGATGTCTTCAATCCTTTATTCCGATGCATCATGATAAACTCGCCACCATTTCTTCGTGAACTCCATCGTACTTACGAATAGGTAAGGGGTAGCTCTACAATGCAAGGATGTTATAAGTGAAAATCATCTGGGGGTATCCCCAGAATGAACTTATGAGTATCTCGCGAGTTGAACAAACGACACACATCGAGAGCAAAGTAAGACAGGGCGATAAGAAGTTTCAAGCGGATAGGCAATCGTTCATTGCCTGAAGCAGGGTGCGAAAGGGTTCAGAGCAACGGGTATAAGTATTGCGTCCGATACCAGAATAGATCTACAGGCAAGTGGCCCGTGAATTACATTCAAAGTCAAGCGTGAGGAATAACTTTGGGAACAGGGGGTGTACAGGAGAGTCAGGTTTCGATCCTGTGAAACTGTGGGTTATGGGCCCACCATGTGGTTAAAAGTAGAAGGTTGGTGACATCTTGCACGATCATGTAAGCAAGGCATGTTAGAGGAGAGTCTGAGGGTCATGTCGGCAACAACATAGGTACCAAGGGCGAGGGACGAAGAGAACCATTTTCCTGCTCGTTGAACGAGGCGGACCAATAGGCAAGGTTCTCGTCCATCGGTGGTTACTGGAATGTCATCAACAATAGTAATAGGGTCTTACTTACAGAGTGGTACAACGAGGTGCTTACCTAAGCAGGGGATTATCACTGCTTAGATTATATAGGTCACAAGAAGGGTCAAACAGACCCATGGAAAGGAAAATGTGATCATTAGGTTAAACAGAACAATGGAAAGGAAAAATGTGTTTAAACACATATTTTGGGGGTATATCCTTCCCAAGGATAAGCAGAGCATGATATCCATGACAGGATATAATGTAGAAAACCCTTTAGGTAGGGGGAGAGAAATTTCATGACATTACCCATACAACGGTGTTCGGATAATTGAGCAAGAAACATTTAGCATTGGGCTTCGGATGTTCTTGTTGAAAATCAGAGTATCGCAGACATGCTTCGAGATAGCATTGACATGGCCTTCAGGTGAAGATCAGACTTTGGAATCACGAAGGATCCATCTGGAATAACTTGTAGAATAAGTCTTACAATTTCCTCATGGATGAATGGATAACCTTGCTGAAAAGGAATCTATATTGATAGGTCCTCCAGCCGGGGGGGGGGGTGCTAGGCATGACATCATGTTAGCGGGTCATCAAAGGATCAACATCATAACTCTTGGAAAGGTGTCCCAACCATCATATCTGACCGAGATTCAGATCCGATTGGTGTCAGGATACCTGAGATTCAGGATGTCTGAGAAGAAAAGGCGCAACACAAATCGTTGAAATGGCATTGCAAGCTTCTCGGGAAATGAACTATGGGAGCGGGTTTCTGAAGCAATAGTTCACCATTAAACCAAGGAGAGGACAAGGAGGTGTCTGGTGAACTCAACGGCAATTCACCGAGATTCCCAAAAGATGGATTTCCACCATTAAGTGAACAATGGGATAACATTTGTTAGATCAAATGATATAAGGAAGTATGCTCGAGGAAAACATACATAATTAAACACTGGTTGAAGGGTGCGCCCGAAGTACGGGTTGGGTTGCACGACCAATGTTAGAATGGTGATTCAATTAGCGAAGGACTTAGAATGAACTATCGCCCATTCACTTCAAAGCAATAGGGTTGTTAGAAGTTTTGAATTCACATGTCATAGCTCCATTGTCGGTATTCCGGTTGAAAACAATACGGGGACCAAGGAATGAACGAAGATGGCAAGAAGTATTATGATATCAAGAATTATTAAGAGGTGGTGAAATTCTCACCACATTCTTGACAAAAAGAGATGGTAATACTTCCGAGGTAAGGAAGATCAACTGCTGGGTAGCAGTGATCTCAAGGTTTACACAAAACACGAACAAGTTGTGTTGAACGGAAGGCAATAAGGTGGTCGATGAGAACAGGAATCATCGAGGGGCAAGGATGGTATTACCCATTATGAATTCAATTGAATTCCTGGAAGAGCTCATAAGGTTGATGATGACCACGACACAATTGTCGAGAGATTTCATGCAGATGTAGTCAATCAGCGACGACATCAAGTCAAAGGAATGATGAAGCAAGAGGTTATTGGAACCACAGTTACGACACAAACTCGAACTCAAGCTTGTTGTTTAAGGTGAAAGGTTATGACGAGGAAAATCGACGTAAGGTTAGTTCATCGTCGAAAATTGGTGCTCCGAGAATAAGGACCAGGTAGCACCGTTAGAATCGTCACGACAATGATATAGCCAAACAGGCTAGGAATGGCGTGATCGGGTAACAAACTCGTACTTATAGAAGCTTACTGAAGAGTTGTTGAACCGAAGAGCGGACTCGGTTCAGTTATCGGTGTCTTTGAGTGTTCAATAACTCAGAGCCCGCGAAAAATTGGAATCGGTGGGAAGGTAGCACTTGATGAAGAACTCATAAGGAGTTATGCAGTTCCATGATAATCTCGAGATACCAGGGGGGTAATACTCGACACAAGATCAAAGTAAAGGTGGGACTGGTGTATTGATCCATAGAAGACAATTGTTTTAACTTGTCCGAGAAATGAGATCAAAGAAGAACAATCATGGTCGGAACCACGGTTGCAAAAGGCCAGATCCTAGATATAAGATGAACTTATACCAAGGGAATAATTGATTTTAAAAGAAGCTTCGATGAGAAGAGGTACATCGTGTCCATGGGCATGAACGCAAAGTTCAAGGTCGACTCCCACTTCTCCAATGCACAACCTTTCATTCACTTCTCGCGCTCAATGAAGTTGTAGTTTTGAAATTTTATCTGGCAAAATACCAGAAAAGTACGACTCGTGAAAACTTTCGAGTTCACACCTATTAAGGAAGGCATAGGTTCAACCCATTGGGGCATCTTAGAATCATATACCAAATCTTCAGAAGTAATTAACTCAAGCTCAAAGGCAGAGCATGGTTGAGAAAGCAAAGGATACAATTTACCAAAGGCATTATGTATCAGAGGAAGGGCTCACAAGGTTATTGAATATGAAGGGCGTTGTCAGATAAAATCCAACAAAGGATCTGGTGGTCCACAAGGGATCTGACGTGAGCATCGGTACTCAACTAGAGGAAGAAGAATGCAAGGAGATCAAATTATAGAAACAACTGACTAACTCAATTGTCAAATGCCAAGGAATTAAGATTTCCAAATCAAGGGATCAGAAGCAATGCTCTGATTAGGGATGGATAAGTTGAATAGCCTTAGGGTACAATCAAAGACAATTGGATTGGTCGAGAACCAATTCCAGTTAAAAGAATGGAAGCTCAGCCTGAAAGGTAATTTATAAGGATCAATGATGATTGCGTGTATTCGCAACATATTGAGTCAACAGACTCAAAATGATAATGACAAGGAATGTCAATAAGATTTCTATACTTATGGGATTAATCATAATGAAAGCAAACAAGAAATTCCAGAGCAATAGGTTGCTGAGGATTTTTTGAATATCGGTTGGTAATTCGAAGACTTTTGTGTAACACATGAACAACTGAGGGATGGGCAGATACTCGATAAATGCGAGAATTAACCGTAGGGGTATTCAAGTGACAAGAACAGCAAGGCAGTAAGCTCAAGGGATTATCGAAACCACGACGAGTTTCTCAGGGTATCTTGTAATAACAAGACCAATGGGGAATGATCGTAAGAATGGCAAGTGTAAGTAGTTATCCATAAGGATTTACCGGTGGTCGGGAATAGCAAAAGTGATGGGCACAAGGTCTCGAGAGAATATCAAAGAGTATCTCTGAAATCTTCTGGTGCAGTCGGTGACCATCTGGACTGAAGGGGCTCTCCGGGAGAAAGTATTTTCGAGAACCTAAAGTTAGTTTTTAGTAAAAATCGTTTAACCCGAATAGAAGAGGGTTCAGAATCCCAGAGTAAAGGTCGAGGAATAAAAGATCCTAATACCTCCCGATGGCGACGTGGGCCCATGGGCCACACAGCCATGTTAGTAAAAGTTTTTCAACGACTAGACTCGACTTCGGCCAAGGAGTGTGGAAGGGGCATTCCTACAGGCAGTCGGCTCTGATACCAACTTGTGACGCCCCCGATTCAATCGTACACTAATCATGCACGCAAATGTGTACGATCAAGATCAGGGACTCACGGGAAGATATCACAACACAACTCTACAAATAAAATAAGTCATACAAACATCATAATACAAGCCAGGGGCCTCGAGGGCTCGAATACAAGTGCTCGATCATAGACGAGTCAGCGGAAGCAACATTATCTGAGTACAGACATAAGTTAAACAAGTGTGCCTTAAGAAGGCTAGCACAAACTGGGATACAGATCGAAAGAGGCGCAGGCCTCCTGCCTGGGATCCTCCTAAACTACTCCTGGTCGTCATCAGCGGGCAGCACATAGTAGTAGGCACCTCCGGTGTAGTAGGGGTCGTCGTCGACGGTGGCGTCTGGCTCCAGGGCTCCAGCATCTGGTTGCGACAACCAGGTAGAATGGAAAGGGGGAAAAGAGGGAGAAAAGCAACCGTGAGTACTCATCCAAAGTACTCGCAAGCAAGGAGCTACACTACATATGCATGGGTATATGTGTAAGGAGGCCATATCAGTGGACTGAACTGCAGAATGCCAGAATAAGAGGGGGACAGCTAATCCTGTCGAAGACTACGCTTCTGGCAGCCTCCGTCTTGCAGCATGTAGGAGAGAGTAGATTGAAGTCCTCCAAGTAGCATCTCCAAATAGCATCTCCAAGTAGCATCGCATAGCATAAACCTACCCGGCGAACCTCTCCTCGTCGCCCTGCGGAAAAGCGATCACCGGGTTGTCTGTGGAACTTTGAAGGGTGTGTTTTATTAAGTATCCGGTTCTAGTTGTCATAAGGTCAAGGTACAACTCCAAGTCGTCCTGTTACCGAAGATCACGGCTATTCGAATAGATTAACTTCCCTGCAGGGGTGCACCACATAACCCAACACGCTCGATCCCATTTGGCCGGACACACTTTCCTGGGTCATGCCCGGCCTCGGAAGATCAACACGTCGCAGCCCCACCTAGGCTCAACAGAGAGGCCAGCACGCCGGTCTAAACCTAAGCGCACAGGGGTTTGGGCCCATCGCCCATAGCACACCTGCACGTTGCGTACGCGGCCGAAAGCAGACCTAGCCTAGTGGCGTTCCAGTCCAATTCGGCGCGCGCCGCTCCGTCGCTGACGTCTGAAGTGCTTCGGCTGATACCACGACGTCGGGATACCCATAACTACTCCCACGTAGATGTTTAGTGCGTATAGGCTCGTAGCCAGACTCAGATCAAATACCAAGATCTCGTTAAGCGTGTTAAGTATCCGCGAACGCCGAACAGGGCCAGGCCCACCTGTCTCCTAGGTGGTCTCAACCTGCCCTGTCGCTCCGCCACAAAGTAACAGTCGAGGGCCGTCGGGAACCCAGGCCCACCTCTACCGGGATGGAGCCACCTGTCCTTTCAGCCCCCTCGTCAGAATCACTTGCGGGTACTCAATGAGCTGACCCGACTTTAGTCACCATCTGTATAGTATGTATGTATGTATAGTATATACCCGTGATCACCTCCCAAGTGATCACAGCCCGATAGTATAGCAAGGCAGACTGACAAGAATGTAGGGCCAATGATGATAAACTAGCATCCTATACTAAGCATTTAGGATTGCAGGTAAGGTATCAACAGATGTAGCGACAATGTCAGGCTATGCATCAGAATAGGATTAACGAAAGTAGTAACATGCTACACTACTCTAATGCAAGCAGTATAGAGGAGAATAGGCGATATCTGGTGATCAAGGGGGGGGGGCTTGCCTGGTTGCTCTGGCAAGAGAGAGGGGTCGTCAACTCCGTAGTCGAACTGGGCAGCAGCAGCGTCGGTCTCGTAGTCTACCGGAGAGAAGAGGGGGAAGAAATAATGAATACAGAGCAAACAAAGCATCACAAAATATAACAAGGCAATACGCGGTGTTCGGTGTGCCCTAACGCGGTAGTAGGTGATACCGGTGAAGGGGGGAAAACATCCGGGAAAGTATTCCCGGTGTTTCGTGTTTTCGGGCAGAGGAGCCGGAGGGGGAAAGTTGCGGGTTCGATAGGTTAGAGGGGTGTGGCGGACGAACGGACCGCGAAACCGGATTCGTCTCGTCGTTCTGAGCAACTTTCATGTTGAAAACATTTTAATCCGAGTTACGGATTAAAAGATATGATTTTCTAAAGATTTTATTAATTTCTGAAATTTAATTATTTATTTAATTAATTCGAAAAAATGTATTAATGACGTCAGCATGATGTCATGCTGATGTCAGCAGTCAACAGGGGTTGACTGAGTCAACCCTGACATGTGGGTCCCGTTCGTCATACTCTATTAACTTAATTAGCCTAATCAAAGTTAATTAACCTTAGTTAATTAGGTTAATTAGTGGTTAGGGTTAATTAAACAGAATTAATTAGATTAATTAAATACTTAATTAATTAATTAATTAACTAATTATTTAATTAGTTTTAATTCATTTTCATTTTATTTTTATTTTTGTTTTAATAAAAACCGTTCTTTTTAGGGGGTGGGGCCCCCATGTCATTGGCCCAGGGCCAAACGGGTGCGGGTCCAATGGGCAGGCGGGCGACGGGCGCCCGTAGCCTGCCCGGGGCGGGGCGTGGCCGTGGCCACGGCGGGGTTGCCGCAGCGGGGCACCAGGAGCACCGGGGAGGCGTGGTCGTGGGCGCGGCGAGGGCGGTCGGCGCAGGCCACCGGGGCACAGTGGGGCGCCGGCCAACGGTCGCCGGCGCAAGGTCGAGGCAA
>NC_041383.1:690788840-690810755 GCF_002162155.2 Triticum dicoccoides | reverse complement strand
CAGGGGAATGGGCCAGGGGTTTTCCCTTCCCCCCCCTTTTTTTGTTTTTCCTTTTTTCTTTTATTATTTCTCTTTTCTGTTTTTAGTTTACTTAAAATGCCAAAGCATTTTACCAAAATTAGTGCACCCCACCATAATTAGGTTAGCTATTTTAGACAACCCCCGAACATTTTTAGTCTTTGTTTTAAAACCTTTTATCTTTGCTTTTGTTTTGATTTTGAATTCGAACCGGTTTCGAACTAACGCGAGTTTATCCACAGTAACCGAGGTGACGTGGCAACATTAGTGGGGATTACTGTAGCATAATTACCCGGGCGTCACAACCACATAGAGGGGCCGGTGTGTGGGCGTTTAGCAGTTCACCCACACACCAGTTTTCAGTCACGCACAGGGGCTGGTGTGTGGGCATTTGCCATCTCGCCCACACGCCCGTCTCCTCTCGCACACCCAAACTGCTAGTTGCCATGTGTTTTTGCAGCGCACATGGCAACTGCCCCTAGTGTGCTTCAAAAGCAGGTGGCAACTCTCTTTTTTTACCCGAGTTGCCATGTGTTTTTGCAGGGTACACGGCAACTGCCTAGTGTGCACGTAAGAAGATGGCAACTCTCTTTTATCGAGTTGCCATGTGTTTTTGCATGGTACATGGCCACTGCCCCAACGTGCACGTACATGGCAACTGCCCTAACGTGCACGTAAGCAGATGACAACTCTTCCTTTTTAGATGGCAACCGCCCTAGCATGCTTGTGAGCACATGGCAACTCTCTCAACTGCCTAGTGTTAGTATGTGGCAACTCCTAAAGTTATGAAATCATGGCAACTACATTAGATCAGACCATACATGGCAACTGCAGTTGAGCAACCATGGCAACTGCAGTTGTCCGACATGGCAACCGTAGTTCAGCGACATGGCAACTGCAGATAAATGAACATGGGCGAGGGTCTGGACCATGGCAACTGCGGGCGTGCGGTGGGCGTCACGCGTCGCGTGCGGGACCAGGAGAGTACGAGGCCTGACATACGGGCGTGTGGGCGTTATGAACTTCGCCCACACGCACGCGTGTGAGAGGGTTCGGGAGGGAAAAAAATGTGTGTGGGCATTAGTTGTTTTGCCCACACGTAGGTGTGTGGGCTGGTTGCTGTCCATGCCACACAAGACGTGTGGCACAACTACCCGATACACCACACGTGTGGCAGTTATCGGGACCCTTATATTATGGGACCGAGGGAGTAGCATTTATATGTCCGTGCCAAAATGCTAACCAACATCTTTGAGGAAACAAAAACGTTGACAAAACAAAACTACTTCTCTTCTTGAAGCACCAAACATAAATTTTCCAAGCAAGACACTCGTTTTTATTGCCGATCGAGCCTACTAAGTAAAACTAATTCATCCTGATATATCTTACTGTTTGCACTAAACTACCAATATGAACTGACGACTTTGATTTGCTGAGCCTATTTGTCTTCTCCAACAGTTCAACTAAAACCAAAGGAGATGTTGCTTTGAGCTCAACATACTCTTGACTTGCCATCACATCATCGAGTTCCGTTGCATCCAAAGAGTAAATGAACTGAACGCAAGCATGATTCAACCTGTTGCAGTGATGCTGATCAGCCAAGCGTAGTCACCACGGTCTTTGCATCAATGTTCTTGCAGAGGATGCTTTCGCATATGACCTTGAGCCTCTCCATGGCATACCGATCCGCCGCGACAAGCAAATGCATAACAATCTCTTTGTAGTCATCGCGGCCAGGATGAACCATGGCGGGCAGCGAATCGGTGTAGATGAAATGGAGCAGGGCCTCGAACACAGCCGGATGCACGTCGGTGACGGTAATACGACCCGTGTCTTTCTCTCCTCTCATGGCGCCATACAGCTCCGCTTTGAAGACCGGCGACCGCATTGCTAGCACGAGCTTGTGGGCGGGAAAGGCCTCCCCTTGGATCTCGAGAACCACGTCGGCGCCCTCGTTCCCCTGCAGCAGCCTCCCGAGATGCCCCGCGATGTCGGACGCGGCACCTCGGCGTCGGCGACGGCGAACGGTGTCACATCATCGAGGAATGATCTCGCATCCTTGAGAATGGTGATGACGCACTCGATGGTGAGGCGGTCGTCGCGAAGGTAAGGGGACGCCTCCAGCTCGCTCCTCTCCATGAACCGGTAGAAGCCGGTGGAGAAACTCTTGCCGCCGGGATCGAACTCGTGTGTCTTGGCTATCGTGTGCGGCGGCGAGCGCCCGGTGACGTCCAGCAGGCTGAGCCGAAAGGACGCCCTCACCTTGGCGTCCCCGTTCTTGCTCCGTAGAACGAGGAGCACCGCCGCGTAGTCTTTGAGAAGCTCGCGGTGGAACTGGATCTGCCAGTCGTGGCCTCCGACGGCGAACTCGGCCGACCACACGCTCCCGCGTTCTCCCAGCCGCTCCCGGAACAGGCTGTAGCCTGAGATCTCGAACACGTGAGTGCCCTCGTGGGATCCCCGCGCCGTCTTCAAGTCCACGCGTGACCGCTGCGCCGTGCTGGCGGCGCCGGCGCGGCGGGTGGACGACGCGGTGCTCCCCGTCGATCGCTTGTCGTGCTCACGGGGTTGGGTTTGTTCCGGAGGGGTGGAGGGCCTTTTTGTAGGAAGACGACGGGGCCGCCGGCCGGGTTGGACTCCGATCGCACTTCACCGTATCCTTCCTGAAACTGATATCCTTCCATTTTTGTTGCGCGGATCTGATCAGAAATCGCAAAGTCCACGACCGTGACCTGAACTCCTGATGAACGTCGTTCGTTTTGGCAAGATTTCGTCTACCTGGCTCGCTGCTGGCCACCAAGTTTGGCAAGTTTGTTGGTTTTCCATTGAAGATCCGGGTTGCTGTTGATGGGATCGGACCCCTGCCTAGCTCTTTCTTGCCGGACTGGAGGTAGACGAAGCACTTTTTGTGATGACAAACGCCTGGACAACTAACCCTTGCTTTTCTTTAGCTGGACTAAGACCATCTCCAACAGCCGCGCTATATAAGCACCGCGCTGAAGCTCCGGGCGCTCCAGCGAAAGCGCAAAAATCGCGTGTGCGGCATATCTAGTTCAGCGCGCGGGCCGAAACGCCATCGCGCGCCGCTTATTTGCTGCGTCCGCTCCCGCGCGCTGGACTCTCGAGTGCTCGCTCGCAACAGTTAGACGAGTGAAATCTGTCTATATTCATTCATTGATACAGAGTACACTTAAATACACAGGCTTTACACATCGATAGATCAGTTACAACAGAAACGGGAGAGCCGGAAGGGATCACGTCGTGCATGGAGGCGTGGGTGTGCATGCACGCGTGGGCGCCGTGTCTCCTGAGAGACTCGCGCGATGGCGTTGGCCTCCTGACGAGCGTGGCCCAGTGTCGGTCGTGCCAGTCTTCCAACACCCCCCCGCAGTCGAAGCGCGGTGCTCACCGACGTTGAGACTGGTCCGGAAGTCGACGAAGACACTGGTAGGTAATCCCTTGGTGAAGATATCCGCGAACTGCGACGTCGTTGGCACGTGAAGGACACGCACCTCGCCAAGAGAGACACGCTCGCGGACGAAGTGAAGATCGATCTCGATGTGCTTGGTGCGTTGGTGCTGCACGGGGTTGCCGGACATGTACATGGCGCTGACGTTGTCGCAGTAGACGATGGTGGCGCGCGACGGGGGGCGACGGAGCTCGGCGAGGAGTTGCCGAAGCCAGCACGACTCGGCGACGGCGTTGGCGATCCCCCTGTACTCGGCCTCGGCGCTGGACCGAGACACCGTGTGCTGGCGCTTCGACGACCAGCTGACGAGGTTGGTGCCGAGGAAGACCGCAAAACCCGAGGTCGATTTGCGGGTGTCCGGGCAGCCCGCCCAATCCGCGTCGGAGTACGCCGTGAGGTCGCTGGAGGCGGAGCGGTGAAAGCGCAACCCGAGGTGCACAGTACCACGCACGTAGCGGAGGATCCGCTTCACCATCTGGAAGTGACTGTCCCTGGGATCATGCATGAACAGGCAACACTGCTGGACAGCGTAGGATAAGTCAGGACGCGTGAGGGTGAGGTACTGGAGAGCCCCAGCCAGACTCCGGTAGAGAGATGGATCATGGAAGGCAGGACCGTCGGTGGCAGAGAGCTTGGACATGGTGTCAATGGGAGTGGACACGGGCTTGCAGTTAAGCATGCCGGCACGATCCAAGATCTCAAGTGCGTACTGCTCCTGGGATAAGTGAAGGCCGTGGGTGGTATGGTGGACGTTGATGCCCAAGAAGTGGTGTAGGGGACCCATGTCGGTCATGGCAAACTCACGATGCAACGAGCTGATGATGGAGCGAAGGAAGGCAGGCGTGCTAGCGGTGAGGATAATGTCATCGACATAAAGGAGGAGGTATGCGGTGTCACGACCACGGTGGATGGAGAAGAGCGAGGAGTCAGCCTTGCAAGCATGGAACCCAAGAGAGAGCAGGTACGATGTGAACCGAGCAAACCATGCCCGAGGCGCCTGCTTCAGCCCGTAGAGTGACCGGTTGAGACGACACACGTCCCCAGGTCGCGAGGAGTCGATGAAGCCAGCGGGCTGCATGCTGTAGACGGTCTCAGAGAGGTGCCCGTGAAGGAAGGCGTTCTTGACGTCGAGTTGGTGGATGGGCCACGAGCTGCCGGCGGCGAGGCTGAGGACGACCCGGATCGTGGCGGGTTTGACAACGGGACTGAACGTCTCACCGTAGTCAACGCCGGCCTGCTGAGTGAAGCCGCGGAGCACCCACCGTGCCTTGTACCGAGCCAACGAGCCGTCGGGGTTGAACTTGTGGCGAAAGATCCACTTGCCACTCACCACGTTCGCATCTGCAGGACGGGAAACCAACGACCAAGTGTCATTCCGCAACAACGCATTATACTCCTCTAGCATCGCAGCGGCCCAGTTCGGATCCTTGAGAGCTGCTCGGTAGGAAGAAGGGAGAGGGCTAATATCGGTGGTGACGGAGAGACTGATGTGTTGCTTAGGCAAAAGATAACCAGACTTGCCTCTGGTGCGCATGGGGTGGAGGTTTTGTGGCGGTACGACGGGGACGGCTCGAGGTGGCAGCGGGCGCTGAGGAGGCGTGGAGGGGGAATCAGTGGAGGCGCCGGGATTGGTTGCATGGCGAGGTGGGGTAGGAGGCGAGCCGGTCGCATGCATGGGAGAGGCCGTCGGGTTGGCTGCATGGCTAGGTGGGGTAGGCAGCGGGGTCGCGGCATGCGCGGGGGAGACAGGCGCGGGGGAACGGGAGGCTGGACTGGGCGGGGCCGGGTCAGGTGGTGCGACGGGTGTGTGTGGCGCGCGATCTGGGGGAACGGGAGCGCGCGGATTGGGCGCGAAGCCCTGAGCGGATCCGATCGATGGGGATACCGGAGGGTACGAGGTAGGTAAGATTGCGGGGTGGGCTAGCAGGGGCGGCAGATCTGGTGTGGTAGGAGGGTCTGTGGGCGGTGGTGTGCTAAGTGTAGCAAAGGGAAATTTCTTCTCGTCAAAAGTGACGTGGCGAGAAATATAAACGCGGCGCGAGCGTAGATCGAGGCAGCGGTAGCCTTTGTGCTCCAGGGGGTACCCGAGTAGGACGCAAGGAGTGGATCGGGGGGCTAGTTTGTGTGGCGCGAGGTGGGTGAGGTTGGGAAAGCAAAGGCATCCGAAAACGCGAAGATGGTCGTACGTGGGGTGTTCGCCGTGGAGGAGGTAGTAGGGTGTGTGCTGGTTAATGGCTGATGAGGGTCGCCGGTTGAGAAGATGGTTGGCGGTGTGGAGTGCCTCGACCCAATACTCGGGCGGCATATGTGCGTGGATGAGAAGAGTGCGGAGGACATCGTTAGTGGTGCGAAGAAGGCGTTCGGCCTTGCCGTTTTGAGGTGAAGTGTGTGGGCAGGAGAGGCGGAAGGCGACGCCATGGCGAGAGAAGTGGTCACGTAGAGAGAGAGAGAGGAACTCGCCGCCATTGTCACACTGCACACATTTAATAGAGAGATTATATTGAGTGTTAACGAAGGAGAAGAAACGTAAGAGCGTGGCAGCGGTGTCGGATTTGTGGCGTAAGGGAAACACCCAAGAGTAGTGAGTAAAGTCATCAAGCACAACAAGATAATATTGATAGTCGGAAAAACTACAAACAGGTGAGGTCCACAAGTCGCAATGAATAAGTTGAAAAGGTTCTATAGTAAACGAAGTGGAATGGGGAAACGGTAGTCGAGGTTGTTTGCCTATTTTACAAGATTCACACACCGAAGAACCTTGCGATTTATTACATGAATCTAAAAAGTTGTTCATTAAAGCAGAAAGGGAAACATGGCTAGGATGGCCCAGCCGCAAGTGCCATAGGTCACCGGAGCTCGAAACGGAGAGTGCCATGGAGCCGCCATTATTGTGCAAGAAAGGGTAAAGATCTCCGGAGCTACTGGACCTCATGATGAGTTTCCCCGTTGCCATGTCCTTCACAGAGAAGCCAAAGGGGTCAAAAGAGACAATACACCAATTATCACGAGTAAATCGACGCACAGATATAAGGTTTTTAACAATAGTTGGAGAGATGAGGATGTGGTTTAATTGGAAAGGAGGGAGGGAGGTGGAACCGGCAGCAACTACAGGGATGGACGAACCATTACCAACAGTAATACTAGAGGGATAATACGGAGAAGAGGAAGGCTTGGTGAGGTTACCGGAGGAGCTGGCGACGTGGGAAGTTGCACCCGTATCCATGTACCACTCGTTGCTGGTCGGCGGCGGCTGCATCTGGAGGTTGGCGAAGGCGTGCGTCATAGCCTGCGGATCCCAGGGCGCGGCAGGGGGAGGCCCGGCGGCGACGGGGTAGGCCTGGTGCTGGGCCCCCGGGCGTGGCCCGAGAACACCCGCCGAGTTGGGCGGCACCCACGACGAACGCCACTGCTGCGGGGTCGGAGCGGGCGAGCCCCACGGTGCGAAGTACCCCATCCAGGGCTGGGGCTGCCCGCTAGCGCCGCGCCCTGTGTTGGAGCTCGAGGAGGCGCCGGGAGCGCCACGACCGCGGCCGCGGCCACGCCCGCGCCCGCCGCGCTGACGGTCTCCGGAGGGGCTGCCGGCGGCGGGGCTCTTCCCCTTGTCCTGAGGCGACGGTGGCGAGCGGCGATCCGTGGAGGAGGAGCCGCCAGACGAGGAGCCACCCCCGTGGCCGATGGCGAGGGCGGACGCCCCCTCGGCGCGCTCGCGCTCAGCGATGCCGATTTCCTCCAAGAGGAGGCGCGACCGAGCCTGGACGAACGTCGGGAACGGCTGCTGCATCGGCAACAAGGTGGCCATGACGTGGAAGCGCCTGCTCAAGCCACGGACGAGCTGGAGTGTGAGCGACCGGTCGGTGACCGGCTCACCCACGTCGGCCATGGCATTGGCGAGCTGCTGGAGGCGGCGGCAATACTGCGCCACCATCATGTCGCCTTGGACCGTCACCCGGAACTCGGCGCCGATGTGGACGGCGCGGCCGGTGGCATTGTCGCGGAAGAAGACCTCCAGCTGTTGCCAGACATGGAACGCCGTGCTCTCGGGGGATTGGATTACGTCGTAGAGCTCATCGGATATAGTCGCATATATCCAAAGAGCGATCGTGATGTCGTCATTGCGCCAAACCGCGTCCTCATGGAGCGGATCGGCGTCCTCGAGAACGTGCTCCTCGACATGATACTTGCAGAGGACGAACCAGAACAGGTGGCGCCACTTCGAATAATTGTTGGCGTCGAGGCTAAGCTTGAATGGGATGAAAGAGGCGATGTTAACGTGATGCATGGATGGGGCAGGGATCATGGGAACCTGGGCTGGCGGGGGCGTGAGCGCCAGGGCGCCGGCGTGAGGGCGGACGGCGCGGAGAGGGGGCACCGCAGGTGCGGCGCCAGCGCGACGAAGGAGGCGCGCGTTGGGGGAGACGGGCACCGGCGCGACTGCAGGAGGCGGCACGGGGGCGGCGTCAGCAGCCGGTGCGGCGGGCTCGGGGCCGGGGGCGACGGGAGGAAGGATGAAGGGTGCGTCGGTGTCCCCGAAGGAGCGGGTGCGGCGGAGCGGGCGCCGGAAGCTCATGGCAGAAGCGGAGGGAGGAACCAACGACCTCTGATACCAAGTTAGACGAGTGAAATCTGTCTATATTCATTCATTGATACAGAGTACACTTAAATACACAGGCTTTACACATCGATAGATCAGTTACAACAGAAACGGGAGAGCCGGAAGGGATCACGTCGTGCATGGAGGCGTGGGCGTGCATGCACGCGTGGGTGCCGTGTCTCCCGAGAGACTCGCGCGATGGCGTTGGCCTCCTGACGAGCGTGGCCCAGTGTCGGTCGTGCCAGTCTTCCAACAGCAACTCCACCTACCCATCCAGCCGTTTGCGCCGCCGCCGCCCGCGCCACCTCATTTCTTCCGGAGACCGTTCCGGCGCTTCCCCGGTCACTCCCCGCGCGGCCACGGCTTCCCCCGTCTCCCTCTAGTCACCGCCGCCCGTCGCGCGCGGGAGTCCTCTGACGAACAACGCCCGACCGCCCACTGCCGCTCGGCGCCCGCAAGGTGTTCGACAAAACGCCCGCAAAGTATGTATTGCTTCCAGCTTCACATTTTTACATGAATTTGGTGCATGTTGTTTGTAGTTTTTTATAGCCTAGTTTTGAATATTATAGATGAGTTCGTCATATGATTCTTTCGAAGAAGAATTTGATATGGAAGAGGAGGAGGATCTTGCAATGATCCTAGCTATGCACATCGATAAAAAATCAAAGCACGATGTTTCGGTTATGAGTCGGCAGAAAATTTGGAGGGATAGGATCGAAGCCCACAACAGATTGATGACGCACTATTTTGTGGAGAATCCCACATACCCCGAGTCGTACTTTCGTCACCGGTTTAGGATGAGCACCGAGTTGTTGAGGCGCATTGCAGAGAAACTAGCGAGGCATGACCGTTTTTTTCAGCAGAGGAGGAATGCCGCCAGAGAGCTCGGGCATAGCACCTTTCAGAAGGTGACAGCCGCTTTGCATATGTTGGCATACGGTATCCCCACTGATCTAGTTGATGATGGTCATGGGTGATAGCCAAGCCATCATGTGTGTCAAGCGCTTCGCAGTCAAAATTGTGCAAGTGTTTGGCCAGGAGTACTTGAGATCTCCCAATGTGTTTTACGCCGCAAGGCTATTGGAGATGAACAAGCTCGCGGGTTCCCAGGTATGCTTGGATCAAGAGATTTCATGCATTGGAGTTGGAAGAATTGTCCAAAGGCATGGCATGGGCAATTCCACGGCCAAAAAAAGGTTTCACTATAATCCTTGAAGCGGTGGCCAATCAAGAGACTTGGATTTGGCATGCTTTTTTTGGAATGTCTGGATCTTTAAATGACATCAACGTTGTCAACCGGTCACCACTGATGAATAAGATTGCAAATGGCGAACTGTCACCGGTGCAGTTTGTAGCTAATGGCCGTACATACAACTATGACTACTATCTTGCGGATGGCATCTACCCAAAGTGGCAAACATTTGTGAAGCCATTGAAAAAACCGGAAGGTAAGAAAAATCTTGATTTCCACAATGCTCAGGCGGCGGCTAGAAAAGATGTGGAGAGAGCTTTTGGGATTTTGCAAGCCCAATTTGCTATTGTGAGAGGACCGGCTAGATTTTAGGATCAAAAGATGCTTTGGTACATAATGCACGCTTGTGTGATCATGCATAGCATGATCATCAAGAATGGCGTGGCCAAGATGTGGACTACTCTCATTATGAGCTCTTGGGACATCCCGTGCGAGTGCGGCGGAGGGCTGAAAGGTGGTCCGTTTTGTTGCCTCCTATCATGTCATTCCACGTCCGACAGTGCATGATGATCTTCAGAAGGATCTCATTGAGAAGTGGTGGGCTTGGAATGACCGCCAAAGAGCATCATGATTTGTGCATTTGATGTTGTATTGTTGAACTATTTGTTGTATTGATGAAAGATACTATTTGTTTGAGTTGTAATAATAAATTGAACTATTTATTGTTGATTTATTTTGCTTGTATTTGATCTTCTTGCTTGTGTTTGGAGCGCATATGTTGTTTGTGCGAGAGCGCGCTGCATTTTAGCGCGCCTGATGGAGCTACCCGCGCGCTGCATTTTACCGCGTCCGCTGGAGCCAGCGCTACGCACCGCGGCAAACCAAACAATCAGCGCGTTGCAAACTGATTTTTAACGTGTCGCGCGTTGGATGACTATTTAAGATGCTCTAAGCACTACCCAACAAACACAAACACAACTCAACCCAGCGGACTCAACGCAGCGCCCAGTGCGCACGTACGCACTCAACGGAGCGATTCCCCCGGCCACGCGCACAACACACTCTACGTGCAGGACGCAGCCTGCTCCACAGATCGCTGCTAACTGCCTAGCTGCAGCACACACATGCTACACACGTACGCACATACGCACACACACAGCTGCGAGCCCGTGACTCCGCCAGCGCGCACCCGACTTGGCCCACCGACGCCGGTCGCACCGCCACGGACCCGACCTAGCGCACTGACGCCGGTCACACCATGCTTCTTCACGGCTTATTCCCAACAACAGTTGCAACTCGGCTCACTAGGCCTTTCTCTCCAATTAATATGGACTATATATGTCTTTTAAAGTACAAATTTATTCATTTTACATCGTATATAGTCCATATTAAGATCTCTGAAAAGACTTATATTTTGAAACGAAGGGGTATTAGATTAAGCGCCAGTGCAAAAACCCATCCCCATGTTGTTGTTTTTTTTCTTTTTTTGAAAGGTGGAACACCCCTGGCCTATGCATCAAAGCGATGTATGTAGCCATTTTATTATATTATTGCACAGAACCCAACAAAACAAATGCATGGATCAATCTGAAGCCGCTACACCTACAATCTTGATGACATCTCTAACCGCATATCAACACACCACATCTATTCCAGTGGCCTCAACAAGCCGCCTGCTGGCAGGCCGAGAGAACCAACGGGTAGGTAGACCCTCTGCGCGTACCCTTTAGGATCAGTTGCCACCATGTTCCGTCGTCCCACCTTCAGGAGTGATAGACGTATCTTCCTGTTGCAACGATGAACCTCTGAATCAGGTGCCACAAACAAGCATGGATATGTCTTGCCACGTTTAAATTCAGGTCCAAATGTCCATAGTTTGTATGACTTCTAACTGCACAATCCCTAATTCTCAAATCTCTTACTATGGTCCCTGGAATTTCATCTACGAAGCTACCGTATGATCTGATCGACAAGGGCTGGCAGTATATATGTGGCAACAAGTATGGATTCAACGAAGGTCACAAGGTAATGCGATTTCAGTGCTGCGACTCTGTTTCACATGCAGATGACATTCGGTTTCCTAACAAAATTCGCCTACGGTTCTACTGTTTCCAGGTGTGGCAGCAAATACAGAGTCTCATATTTTTTTCAAGCAACTGACTAGTGTGACATATCACTTGCATGTTCTGTTTCAGTTTACCCCATTTAACAATCAACAGGGTAGGGTTTTGTTCCCGTCCCCCGCGTCTCTCTCTAAGGCGACTCGGGGGAACCCTAGCTCCCTCCGCCGCCGGCCCCCAAACACCCTCCCTCCCCCCTCACCGCCGCAGAGGGACACAGCCAGGCAAAGCCCAGGCAATGCCGGCGGCGGCGGGGCCTCTCCCTGGCGTCTCTCTCTCTCTCTCTCTCTCTCTGGCGGCGGCGCGAGTTCTTTCGGCGGCGGCTTGGCGGCGTGGCGCGGCGGAGCTCCGGCGATGACTCGGTCCTACGACGGGGTGGAGGGCAGGGCACCGTCCAGTGGTGCTGCCTCCGCGGCGGCTGTGGCTTGGGGCCCTTGACCCCAATCCGATCTGGATCTGGTGGTGCTTGGGTCTGGGCCATGGCGACTGGCGAGGCGTGGTGTTCGTCGGGGCTTGTCGGCCTCTAGGCACCATGGGGGTGCCGGTGGCGACGCGTGCCCGGCGTGGTGACGCTGGTGGACGTGGTGGTCATCTTCTTCCAGAGATGGCCGGCCAGAGGCATGATGATCGGATCTCGAAATCCATCATCTTGTCCCGGCTGCGAGTAGGGGAGACATGGTTGCCGGTGAAAACCGGGCCGACGACAGGTATGGCGGTGTTCTCGCCGTTACCTTGATGGAGGCATCGTTGTGTAACTACTGTCGACCCACTCGTGCTGCTCCGGGGGAAACCCTAGGATCTGGTGTTCCAAATCGGACGATGGCGGCACTGCGGTGTCGTTTCTCTCTTGGGAGCATCGTTTGCGGAGCAGCGCTTGAAGTCAGAGGCATGAGGTGGAGCGGCTTCGTCTTGCACGAAGCTTCAATGGAGATGTCAAGTCATGCCTGACTGATAGGTGCTACGCTTTGTCATGCCTGGTCGGCAGGTGCTACGCACGACAGATCTTTCAAGGACTTCAAGCTGTGTCGGTTGGTGGTACCCGGCAGCATGGCGCTAAGGTGTATCAGTGGCGACCACGATATGCTTAGCTGTTTGCGCGCAGGGAGGAGGTGCCGTTGGGCGCCGTGGTGGGGTCGACGATAGCTAGCTCGGTTGATGCATTAGTACAGTTCTGAAGATGGAGCGGTGGCAGTTGGCGGCGGCGGCCTCTGAGAGCACGCCGAACCAGTGTGTGCCCCAGACCCGGCAAGTGGCTAGGTTGGGGTCTCAGGTCTTAGATGTTAGGCTTGGCTGCGATGTCTGTTTGGTATTAGGCGCATGCTATCTGCGCCCCTTCATCAACTGGATAGGTGTAGTGACAGTTTGTTGCTTAGACGGCTGCTTTAGTTTTACTGTTATATGACTTTGTAAGGTCTTATGAGAATAATTAATAAAGTGATTGTATGCATCGCCCAGATGCAGAGGCCGGGGGTCATCCTCCTTTTCTAAAAAAAGAGTGTGAGTTAGAGCTTCTTTGTTAAGACTTAAGAAGGGCATGACAGTCTTTTGAACATTTATGGAAACTCATATTGTATACCCATTCAATCTAATATTTCCCCCCTATCAAAATTCAGTCTTATATTTATAGTACATTTTTTTATTAATAACTAGTAGTACATTTCTTTATTCCATCTCTTTTTGGTAAAAACATATTTAAGAATTGAAAAGGAAATGCTGTTATTCAAAAAAATGTCTGAAAAAATGATCATTGTGAATTTTGAATGGTCACTGTGTATTTGAAAAATATCCATCATGTGTTCATATATTTAAAATATGTGCACGGTGTGTTTGAAAAGGTTTGGTCACATATTTTTTTAAATGTTCGTCATATAATTTAAAGAATATCCATATGTACAAAACGTAAACGATATTAAAATGAGAAGAACAATAAAAACACCTGAAATAAAAAAATCGAGCACAAAACATAAGAACCTTACCTAAACAGGAGAAACGGGAAAGTAATAAAAAGAAACCAAACCGTAAAAAACAGCCTGGATACCCAGAAAATGGGCCTACCCACATGACGCACGCTTGGGCGTGTGGCATTTCCCATCATAATGAACATCAACTAAGTTTTATTTTATATAAAAAATCAACAAAGTTATTTTTGCGCTATGCGTCACTTAGCGATAGCCTAGAATTGCCCGTGTTGCACTCATTGCGGCTCGTTAAGATAAATGCATTTTCTGCAATTTTGTTAAACTAGGCAATATCTAAGAGCCTATTTGGGACTGCTTCACTCCATCAAAATCAGCTTTATTCCAGAAAAACCACTTTGGAGTAGTTCCACCCAGGAGTTCCAACTCCACCAAAGAGCATTTTATCTTGTTTGGTCTTCCTGCTAGCTCCAATTTAAGAATGGAAAATTTTAGTAGGAAAAATCTATTTAATTGGTTGACATGGGAAAAAAACAAAACGATGTCCACTTACCGATAACAGTTGTGATGATTTTCTCTCAACACCATGAGGACTTATTGATGAATTTACCCATTTCAAAATTCTGAAGTGGGGTGTACCGAAGCAAGACTTATTTCTGTTTCCTTAAAGTGAGGGTCTACTTCGTTCTCATATTGGCATCCTTTTGGCGATGGAAGGCTTACCGACGCAGTGGTTCTCCTGTGATTGTGAAACTTAAAATGCAGGTCCCTGATCCCTCAGATTCTCCAACCTCTACTCAAAGTCCATATAATAGAAGCTGTTATATAATGTGGATTCCTGAGATACTAGTACTGAACATGACATGGTCCTTGCAGTGTTACTCTAGAGACAGAGTTATAAGCCTATTTATGCTAAAGAACTAGTCTTTCCACATTTACATTCAGGTACAGGTGTCCATGCTTTGTATGTCCTGTAACTATACAGTTTCCTAATTCTCAAGTTCCCTCCATGCTCCATGGACAGAATGGGGCTGCAACTATGAACGGCACCAGAGTTTTGCATTCAGATGACATTTGGCTTCCTAACAAAATGGGGTACTATATATGTTTCAACAGTGCTCAATGCAGAGTTGCATATTTTGATTTGGACGACGAAAGCTTGCATTTCCAAGTAATTATCAGAAAACACTGGCCTGAGAAACCTGATTCAACCATAGTACGAACATGACAGAAATATAGAAAGCAAGAGCACTACTTGACTTCATCATCATTCAAGCTAGCTAGTAGATCTCAAATAGTTGATTTCATCATTCATGGAAGAGCGAATTGCAGTAATACAAGAGCAACTAGGTAGCATCTTTTAGGGCGTTCTAGATTCCAGAAGCAACATTTTAACTAGGATGAAACTTCATATCCAAGAAAGACTCGAACCAAACTCTGGACTCCCAGTTAATCCAGCTATGGCATGTCACTCGGGTCATGTTTCCAATGCTTCAGTGGAAGCGCAGCTTCTCCTTGGGCCTGATGTCATTGCTGTGGCCGCACTTCTTCTTGCGGCAGTTTGTAGACCTGAGGGGCAGGCGTGCATAGCACCTGCAACGCAAAATCATGGACAAGTTAGGATATACGTGCGTACTCTTGTGAATGACTATAGCTAGTACTTGTGGCAAATAGAGTAAGGCATCAACTAATACTCCATCCAAATGGAGTACTTGGTTATAAGTATGCTAATAAGCTACTCCCTCTGTCCCATAATGTAAGACATTTTTTGCCACTACACTAGTGACAAAAAAACGTCTTACATTATGGGACGGAGGAAGTACTTTCCTGGATCCAAACCACACAGAGATATGATCTACATATGCAATCAATCCCCATCGAACAAATGACAAAACAAACATCGTAATTCACAATTAAGCTTCTGTCATGCATAGACATCCAGATACAAACATGTAAATAACAACAGCATATCCCAGCATATCAATGTATATGGTGAAAGAAATAGTCCATCTACACCTCAACTAGTGCTTGATAAAAAGTACACTAATAAGCTACTCCCTCCATCCCAAAATGCAAGTCCTTTTTCGACACTATCATAGTGTCAAAGATGATCTTATATTTTGGGACGGAGGGAGTAGTAGTTATCGGGATCCAAACCACACACAGAGATATGATCCCCATTGAACAGAGCACAACAGAAACATGGCAATTCACAAGCTCATAGACAAAAACATGCATGTAACAGCGGCATATCGATGCATTGGATAGTGAAAGAAATAGTCCAAAGGTGTACATACTTGCGACACACAAGCTTGTGCTGCCTGTACTTGAGCGCAAGCGCCAGCAGGTTAGGCTCCAACCTGTGCGGGTAGCACGAGCCCCTGTCACCGCCGGCGAGGCGCAGCAGGAGGTGAAGCGTGGACTCCTTGTGGATGTGGTAGTCGGCCAGGGTGCGGCCATCGTCAAGCTGCTTCCCCGCGAAGATGAGGCGCTGCTGGTCCGGCTGGATACCTGCGATTATCGAAACCAACACAGGGTCCACAGTTAGTTTGGCACCACAAGACGCCGCAGTTTTATGGAGGAGATGAAAACTGTACGCTGTGAAACAGAGGATCTGCTCAGATCCAGGCGGATGTCCTAGAAAAGGAGCCTAATTTGTCCTACGGCGAGGTCAATTGCAAGTCAATCCAACATTATGGAACCCTGGTATAAATTAATAAGCTAGCGGGAAAGCCATGATATTTTCTAACCAAAAAATGCTCGTCAGGGAGGTGGATCTGCTCTGAATCGGGGCAAGATTATGAAACAACCACATTCGATCGAACATATTGCTTATAACATGACCAGATTGAGGAGGCGCGTGCGATAAAACGAAGCAAGAAGGCACAGTCATGGGCGAAGGCGGAGGGCGCGTACCTTCCTTGTCGTGGATCTTGGCCTTGACGCTGTCGACGGCCGCGAAGCTCTCCACCTCGAGCGCCATGGTCTCCCCCGTCAGCGTCTTCACGAAGATCTGCATCCTTGCCGCCGGTTGGAGGTTGCTCGCCGCGCCGGATGGTGGTGGAGTGGTGAGAATGGAAGCGCCGCGGACGTGGGTGCGGTTTTGTAGGAGGAAACGCTGCCGTCAAAGAAAACCCCGAATACCTAGCGAAGTGAGGCCATGAAGGCCGGGACTCGGTCGGAGGAGCCACACTCTACAGTTTGTGGCCCATTGAAGGCCCAAGTTCTAAGGCCGCTTTCATTTTCTTTCCAAACATAATGATCTGATCATGTCTTAAAAGCAAGTCGTCCAATTGTTGCGGGAATTATTTTGCATTTATGCATTCCAAACGGGGCAGCTATATTCGCAGCGTCCATAAGTTTTATTCTTTGTTTCCCGCAAAACAAAAAGTTTTATTCTTTGTAAAAAAAATTGAGTATTTATTGGCCAATTAATATCTGGTAATTCCAATTACAAAATAAAACATGGAACTAATATGAACAGTCCAATCTTGCACCATGAGGACTTATTGATGAATTTACCCATTTCAAAATTCTGAAGTGGGGTGTACCGAAGCAAGACTTATTTCTGTTTCCTTAAGTGAGGGTCTACTTCGTTCTCATATTGGCATCCTTTTGGCGATGGAAGGCTTACCGACGCAGTGGTTCTCCTGTGATTGTGAAACTCAAAATGCAGGTCCCTGATCCCTCAGCTTCTCCAACCTCTACTCAAAGTCCATATAATAGAAGCTGTTATATAATGTGGATTCCTGAGATACTAGTACTGAACATGACATGGTCCTTGCAGTGTTACTCTAGAGACAGAGTTATAAGCCTATTTATGCTAACGATGGACCTCTGAATAAGGTGCCACAAACTAGCTAGTCTTTCCACATTTACATTCAGGCTCAGGTGTCCATGCTTTGTATGTCCTGTAACTATACAGTTTCCTAATTCTCAAGTTCCCTCCATGCTCCATGGACAGAATGGGGCTGCAACTATGAACGGCACCGGAGTATGGTCCCTTCCCCTGGGACAAAATGTACCCAGTGGACGACGGAGTCACGGTGGAAACTTCATCTATGAAACTACTGTATAGATGGATTCAGTGAAGGTGACAATGCAATGTGATTTCAGAACTTCAATTCTGTTTTCCATGCAGATGGCATTTGGTTTCCCAACAAAATGGGGTACTATATATGTTTCAACAGTGCTCAATGCAGAGTTGCATATTTTGATTTGGACGACGAAAGCTTGCATTTCCAAGTAATTATCAGAAAACACTGGGCTGAGAAACCTGATTCAACCATAGTACGCACATGACAGAAATATAGGAAGCAAGGGCATTACTTGACTTCATCATATACCCATTCAAGCTAGTAGACCTCAAATACCTGATTTCATCATTCATGCAAGAGCAAATTGGACAGTACTACGAGAGAAACTGATACAGGAGCATAGGGTTCTAGATTCCAGAAGCAACATTTAACTGAAACTAAGACTCGAACCGAACTTTGAATTCCCAGTTAATCCAGCTATCGTATGTCACTTAGTTATGTTTCCAACGCTTTAGTGGGGGCGCAGCTTCTCCTTGGGCCTGATGTCATTGCTGTGGCCGCACTTCTTCTTGCGGCAGTTGGCAGACCTGAGGGGCAGGCGTGCATAGCACCTGTAATGCAAAATCATGTACAAGTTAGGATATAATCTTGTGAACGACCAGTACTTATTGTGATAAGGCTAATAGAGTAGGCATCAACTAATACTTGATGAAAGTAAAGCTAGATCCTACGCTATCTATCTTTCCTAATAATCATAATACTCAACACAAACCACACATAAATATGATCTACATACGCATCCATGCATCCCCATTGAACGGCTCACAAAAGAAACATGGCATTTCACAAACTTCTATCATGCATAGACATCCAGATACAAATATCAAACATGTACACAATTGCATACTGATGAATCATGAAAGAAATAGTCCATCTACACCTCAACTAGTACTTGATGAAAAGTATGCTAGTAAGCCAGTTCCCTGGATCTAAACCGCAGAGAGATATGATCTACATATGCATCGATCCCCATCAAAGATACCACAGCAGAAACATCACAATTCACATAGAATTAACATCATAACCTTGTATCCAGCCTAACATCACAATTCGCAACAGCAGGATATATCGATGTGTAGTGAAAGAAATACACCATCTACACCTCAACTAGTACTTATTTGATAAAAAAGTATGCCAATAAGCTAGTTTCTGGATCCAAATTAACCACACAGAGATATGATGATCCCAATTCACAAGCTTTAATAGACATCCAGATACAAACATGCATGTAAACAACAACAGTATATTGATGTATAGTGAAAGAAATCGTCCAAGTAGTACTTGCTTAAAAGTATGCTAATTAATAAGCTAGTTCCCTGGGTCCAAACCACACAGAGATATATGATCTACATATGCGAAACACCGCATTTCACAAAGTTCTTGATGAGAGTATGCTAATGAGCTAGTAGTTCCCTGAATCCAAACCACATGGAGATATGATCTACATATGCATATGCATCCCCATCAAACAAAGTACAAGAGAAACATCACAATTCACAAGCTTCTATATATCATGGATAGACACATCCACATATATACAAACATGCATGCAACAGAAGCATATATCGATCTGTAGTGAAAGAAATACTCCATCTATACACCCTCAACTAGCAGTACTTGATAAGAAGTATGACAATAAGCTAGTTTAACCTCCTTTTCAAAAAAAAAAAAGACAATAAGCAAGCTCATGGATCCAAACTGACCACACAGAGATACGGTGATCCCCATTGAACAGACCACAATAGAAACATCTAAATTCACAAGCTTGTATCATTCATAGTCATCCAGACATGCACGTAACAGCGGCAAAATCCATGCATAGTGAAAGAAATGGTCCAAGGAATATAGAACATACTTGCGGCACACAAGCCTGTGCTGCCTGTACTTGAGCGCAAGCATGCGCAGGTTAGGCTCCATCCTGGTGGGGTAGTACCCGCCCTTGCCACCGCCGACGAGGCGCAGCGCGAGGTGAAGCGTGGACTCCTTGTGGATGCTGTAGTCGGCCAGGGTGCGGCCATCGTCGAGCTGCTTCCCCGCGAAGATGAGGCGCTGCTGGTCCGGCTGGATACCTGCGATTATTGAAGCCCAGAGACAGCGTCCGCAGTTTAGCACCACAAACTGTAAACTCGAGCAAGAAACAGAGGATCTGCTCAGATCCGGGCAGATGGCGTAGAAAAGGGGCCTAATTTGCCCTACCGCGAGGTCAATTGCAAGGCAATCCAACATTATGGAACCCCCGGATAAGCTAGCGGAGAAAGCCATGACATTTTCTAACTCAAGAAAAGGTCGTCACGGAGGACGATCTGCTCTGAACCGGGGCAAGATCATCGAACAAAGCAGAAACGCAACCGACGCCGGCGAAGGCGACCGGCGTCATGGGCGAAGGCGGAGCCGCGGAGGGCGCGTACCTTCCTTGTCGTGGATCTTGGCCTTGACGCTGTCGACGGCCGTGCAGCTCTCGACCTCGAGCGTCATGGTCCCCCCGGTCAGCGACTTCACGAAGATCTGCATCGCCTCGCCGCCGGTTGCTCGCTCCTCCTCTGCTCTCCTCTCGCCGGACGGTGGTGGTGGTGGAAGTGGACTGGCGCCGCGGACGCGGTGCTCTTTATAGAGCGAGCGAGCCGAGGAGGAGACGCAGCCGCTACGTAACCTATGGGAGCCCTAGCGAGTGAGGCCCCTTCGCCGCGAAGCCCGGGGCTCGGTCGGAGGAGCAACCACACTCTACAGTTTTGGCCCATGGAAGGCCCAAGGTCTAAGGCCCAAATCAAATGTCTGATTCATCTGAAAAAAAGGATCTTACAATGTCTTAAAAGCAAACTCGTCCAACTCTTGTGGAAATTATTTCGCATTTATGCATTCCAAACACGGCTCCTATATTCGCAGTATACGTTTGAGCATTTAATGGACGATTAATATCTGGTAACTCCAACTCAAAATCAAATAAATTGGTAATTAATATGAACGGTCAAACCTTGCGAAGTGTCAATCTGAACCTCTCGACACAATATAAGTATATTACTGGTGCTATTTATCATATGAAAATGTGGTTGAAATAGTACCTAAGATTTAAGTATTTTTGTCACAATTTATCAGATTTAATAATAAATTCCTCATTTTTTTTAAATGCTAAGTAGTTTACTTTATGAGCAAAAGAGAGGCCACCCTCATAGATTTTAATTACTGAAACCATCAGGTCTTAATTAGGAACTACAACTAAAGCCACACGCACTCTAACTAGAGCGAACTCCCCTACTGCCGGTGGACAGTAGGGAGCCGCAACCATGGACAGCTCTGGGAGTATGTTCCTTGGTGGGATGAAACATGGGAATTTCAGCCATGAACATGAAACTCCTGTATGATCAACACAGGTTGGCAGCATGGGGCAACAAGCATGGATTCAGTGAAGGTTACAAAGGCAATGTGATTTCAGTAAGACGACTCTGTTCTGCAGATGGCATTCGGTTTCCTAACAAAATTTCATCTATAGTTCTACTGTTTTCAGATGGAGCAGCAAATGCAGAGCCAGATATTTTGATTTGAACGACAAAAGCATGTGTTTCCAAGCAAATGGAGCAGCAAATGATGCCCCGAGAAACTTGATTCAACCACACTACTACATGACAGAAATAAAGGAAGCAAGAGCACTACTTGACTTCATCATCCATTCAAGCTAGTAGACCTCAAATACTTGATTTCATCATTCGCTCTTCCATGAATCTAGTTTCTCGGACCAGCATTTCCTGCTAATTAATTACTTGGAAATGCAAACTTTCGTCGTCCAAATTAATGTTTGCAACTCTGCATTTGCTGCTGCCACGTCTCTATTTGGTGTAGCATGAGCACTGTTAAAACATACACTACTAGGAGAAACCTTATAGATAGAAATTTAGTAATAGCGCTGGTTATGGGTCCAATGCTACTGCCATTTAATAGTAGCCCTGGTTGACAACAAGCGCTACATAGCAGTAGCGCTGGGCCTCCTTGTAGCGCTACTGCTAAGTGGTCCCATGGCCACCGGCAGGGGCTACACGTAGTAGTAGCGGTTGGCTGGAACAAGCGCTACGACCGGAGACATAACAGTAGCGCTAGGCCACTAGCCAACCGCTACCGCTAAGTCTGCACGGTGGGCCCAACTTAGCAGTAGCGCTGGTCCACGAGCCAGTGCTACTGCTAATGCTACCTTATCCTCTCCCCCACCGGCCCGATCACTCTCCCTCCCACACTCTCATCGTCCAACCCCCGATGCCGCCGCCGTCGCCCGGTATGTCTCCCTCCCTCCCTTCTCCTTCCATCCCTCTCTTCTCCCTCCCTACCTCCGACCCTGCCTCTCCCTCCATCCCTCAAACTTCTCTCTCCCTGCTCCCTCCCTCCATCCCTCGCCCTTCTCCCTCCCAGCCCTCTCCCTCTGACCCTCTCCCTCCCTCTGATCTCTCCTACATTGCATAGATAGATGGATAGATAGATGAATGGGTAGATAGATAGACAGATAGATGGTTAGAACAATGGTTTATA
>NC_041383.1:690784222-690788570 GCF_002162155.2 Triticum dicoccoides | reverse complement strand
TAGATGGATGGATGGATAGATGTTAGGGCTAGAACTAGGGAATTTTTAGTAAATGTATATGTCTTTTTAATTTTTAGGGTTAGAACTAGGTTTAGACAAATGGATGGATAGATGGGCAGTACAAATTAGTAGGGTTAGAACTTGGTTTTACAAATTTTGTTTTCGTTTTAGACATACGGTTTCACTAAGTCCTAAGATGAGGATAATAATGTTTTTGTTTATATTTTGTTTTTGCAAAAATCAAGGAGCCCCTGTATCATCCCCGCCGTCATTCCCGTCACCGACCCCCTCCGACCTCGAGGTGAGACCAGCCAAATCCCCATGTCGATGATGATGTAGATGTTTTGATAGTTGTAGTAGAGTAGTAGCTACACGAGTAGCTATGACAATTTTCATGGAATAGAAAATTTTCAATGTAGGTCTTTCAAATATGATGGAGATTTAGACATGTGATATGTAGTGTTGTGTAGTACTAGTGCTTGCACAAGTGGCCTATGTTTTGCTGGAGTGTTGATTAATTTCTATTCTGGCAAATTTCAGGCGCTCGATATATGTCCTTTTAACAAAGGTCATGCCGGATTTTACCATGAATTTTGACATGACTTGTGCTAGAATATGTAGGAAATTTCGATTGGCCTCACTACAAGAAATATGTCAACTTATGACCTTCTGTCAGTGACCCTGGAAGAATTGGTCATAGATTTATGACCATTTGAGACCAATTGGTCAAAAGCTATTCGAGGGGCTCCAAACCCTAAACCATTGCGACCATTTTGGTCAGAAAGGTCATAATTTCCTTACATGAAATGGTCATAAAGCTAACAGCGCTAGTCCGCTGCCTTATTTCTAGTTGTTAACGACCAATATAGATGGTCATAGCCTTGTAAATTGTGGTGGGTTGCTATGACTAGGCGCCACCTCATCAGTTTTGCCTATGTGTCATGTCCATGTGGCAGTTTTTGCCCTAGGTTGTGAAGCAACCTATATTTCTATCATTCCTAAAATTCCCAAAAAAATCTCATAAATTCTTTGGGTCATATCTTCGTCAAATATGTAAAAACCTTCCTTGCCTAGTTCAAAAATAATTCAAAAATATTCATTTTCCTATTCTGTTCAGAGTAACAGTTTATGAAGGAAGTACCACTTTGGCATGTCCAAATAGCATCCATTTTCTACAGTACTTTCCTATGCCCAAATAACCATCCTCCACCAAATGCCAGCTCAATCCATTCATTATTTTGAGCCGAGCTTCAACATTCGTATTTATGTCCAGTGTGGTGGTTTGTAAAGCAAGTACCACCTAGGCTCCTCCTTTTGAGGTGAAAATTTGTGAAGACGGTCTTCTTAGTAACTGATCATCCTTAGCCAAAACTCACGCCCATTAGCCATGTGCATTTCCCGTACCGCAAATCAAACACTTGGCTGCTTATTCATGTTTGAGCATCGATCGGTCTCCTCATGAGAATCTTATGTGTGATTTTCTTCCTAGCACCTACCTGGGGAGTGCCCAACCCACTAGACATGCCTAGGCCGCCCAGAACACATGGCAACGCCACGGTCACGCGGTGACCACGCGGCGGGCATGCGAGCTTACGCGCTCTAGAGTTGGGGCCCTCGGCCACCGTCCAAACCTCGATGTCTCGCAATCAAACCATGTATTTCTGATTAAATAGATACTTATTTACCTAGAAATGATTTTCGGAAAAAATAAAGAGCAAACTATGAGGCAGCTGCAGTTCAAATTTGACCCGCTTCCAACTGAATCGACGGGAATTTGTCTTTTTCACCAGAGGTGGATCAAAAATTTTGACACCCAACCATTTTTTCAATTGTGCATTATATATGGCCTAGTATTTTATAAAATTGATTAGGTCCAATTTTGCAACAATTATTTGGTAGTTCCTTCACAAAAACACCTCCTTTTGGGCACTCGAAAAATGGAAAATGAATTTTCCGTGCAAAGAAAATGAAAACTTCCTTAGGCAACATTGTTTGGAATTCCAAGATTTACCCTTGTGCACAATATGAGATCATTTGAACAAACTATGCCATGAATGTGGCCATAAGATTGATCAATTGGCTTGAAAGCCATGAATCTTCACGCATGATACCTCATTTATGAGAACACTTTTTTAAAATAATTACCGTATTACAAGTTTATTATTTTTTCTGAAAACTTGGTCACATATAATGACACAATGCGAAGGTTTTCCAATTTTTTGATTTTTTTGAATTTTTTATGCCCGTTTCAAAATGCGGTCAAAACGACGGGCTTGACCGTTCCTATCTAGTGGTTGAATCTTGGAATTTTTTTGGTGTTTCTCTGATTAAATAGATACTTATTTACCTAGAAATGATTTTTGGAAAAAATAAAGAGCAAAATATGAGGCAGCTGCAGTTCAAATTTGACCCGTTTCCAGCTGAATCGACGACAATTTGTCTTTTTCACCAGAGGTGGATCAAAACTTTTTTCACCAAACCATTTTGTCAATTTTGCATTATATATGGCCTAGTATTTTATAAAATTGATTTGGTACATTTTTGCAATAATTATTTGGTAGTTCCTTCACAAAAAAACCTCCTTTTGGGCACTCGGAAAATGAAAAATGAATTTTCCGTGCAAAGAAAATGAAAACTTCCTTAGGCAACATTGTTTGGAATTCCAAGATTTACCCTTGTGCACAATATGAGATCATTTGAACAAACTATGCCATGAATGTGGCCATAAGATTGATCATTTGGCTTGAAAGCCATGAATCTTCACGCATGATAGCTCATTTATGAGAACACTTTTTTAAAATAATTACCGTATTACAAGTTTATTATTTTTCCTGGAAACTTGGTCACATATAATGACACAATGCAAAGGTTTTCCAATTTTTTGATTTGTTTGAATTTTTTATGCCCGTTCCAAAATGCGGTCAAAACGACGGGCTTGACCGTTCCTATCTAGTGGTTGAATCTTGGAATTTTTTTGGTGTTTCTCTGATTAAATAGATACTTATTTACCTAGAAATGATTTTTGGAAAAAATAAAGAGCAAAATATGAGGCAGCTGCAGTTCAAATTTGACCCGTTTCTAACTGAATCGACGACAATTTATCTTTTTCACCAGAGGTGGATCAAAACTTTTTTCACCAAACCATTTTGTCAATTGTGCATTATATATGGCCTAGTATTTTATAAAATTGATTTGGTACATTTTTGCAACAATTATTTGGTAGTTCCTTCACAAAAAACCTCCTTTTTGGCACTCGGAAAATGAAAAATGAATTTTCCGTGCAAAGAAAATGAAAACTTCCTTAGGCAACATTGTTTGGAATTCCAAGATTTACCCTTGTGCACAATATGAGATCATTTGAACAAACTATGCCATGAATGTGGCCATATGATTGATCATTTGGCTTGAAAGCCATGAATCTTCACGCGTGATAGCTCATTTATGAGAACACTTTTTTAAAATAATTACCGTATTACAAGTTTATTATTTTTCCTGGAAACTTGGTCATATATAATGACACAATGCGAAGGTTTTCCAATTTTTTGATTTTTTTGAATTTTTTATGCCCTTTTCAAAATGCGATCAAAACGGCGGGCTTGACCGTTCCTATCTAGTGGTTGAATCTTGGAATTTTTTTGGTGTTTCTATGATTAAATAGATACTTATTTACCTAGAAATGATTTTTGGAAAAAATAAAGAGCAAAACAACTGCAGTTCAAATTTGACCCGTTTCCAACTGAATCGACGGCAATTTGTCTTTTTCACCAGAGGTGGATCAAAACTTTTTTCACCAAACCATTTTGTCAATTGTGCATTATATATGGCCTAGTATTTTATAAAATTGATTTGGTACATTTTTGCAACAAATATATTATAGGACCTTCACAAAAAAACTTATTTTGGGCACTCGAAAAATGGAAATTTGATTTTTCGTGCAAAGGAAATAAAAACTCCCTTTGTCAATATTGTTTGCCAATCCATGATGTAAACTTGTGCAAAATATGATATCATTTGAACAAATATTTGATAGGACTTTCACAAAAACACTCATTTTGAGCACTGAAAAATGGAATAATTTTTTTATCTTGAATCTATCACGACCAATTTATATGGTCATAAGGTCATCAAATGGTTTGCTGCGTTCTGATTGGACCATGAGCATATCACGCGGATCACGCATCAACCACCGTCGGATGCTTCCGGATCCAAGGGCCCAAACCCACCCTAGCCAAAACCCTAGGTCTGTCCTCATGGACATTTTCCACCCACCCCCCGCCTCCATTCTTTTTTTCTTTCTCTCCCTCCCCCCTCAAATCCTCTCCCCTCTCCCCCGATGCAGATCCCCCTC
>NC_041383.1:690763414-690783835 GCF_002162155.2 Triticum dicoccoides | reverse complement strand
CTCGACCAACCTCGCCGCCCCTACTCAGGCCTAACCCCTACCCCGTCGCCCGCGCAGGAGGAAGGAGCCCGAGGCTCCAGTGGCCATGAGCGACGGCAAGGACACCCTCGACCTCTCAGCCCTCGGCGTCGCCGTCCCCAACAGCGTCCCCAACGTCGCGGTGTGCACGGGCAACGCGACGATGCCAGCGCCGCCTCCCCCACTAGGGCGCCCAGCTTTGGGGCAGCGCAGGCGGGCTCCGGTGTCTCGTCGTCACCACCTCACTCTCCTCCGCCCGTCGATGACCAGGCCGGGGGCGGAAGCCGCAAAGCCGGTGAATCGATCTCCTCGCCACCGCCTCCCTCTGCTCCGCTCGTCAATGTGCAGACCGGGAGCCAAATCTTCGAAGCCGGGGGATCGAGCTCCGCTGCTGCGCGCGCCGGGGAGTAGGTAATGGCGCGTCTCTTGCGCTTGAGATGTCACGACCTGATGTGTTCCCTTTCGAGTTATTCGAGTTCGACTAAGCATTTCTTGGTTTCTGTCGAGTAGGCTGGATTGCCGAAGGCCAAGAAGACGATCTTGAGAAAGATAATCAGCTCCGGCAAGGACAAGGTATAGCCTGAATCTTGTGCTTCTTGATTACTCTGTGATTTTTTTGAATTAGACAACAAAGGTGGAAGGCAAGGTGGCTGAATTCTGATGCAACGTGATCTGTGCTCTGCTCCTTTGATGTTTCTGAATTCTGATGTGAAAGCATGTCCACATCTGTAGAACTGTGCTCTGTGCATGACTAGTGATCGATGGTGACTGTTCCTATAGTGGATACATCTGTAGAACTCATGCACTTCTATAGGTTTCTGATGTGGAACACCTACGCATTACTAGCATGGAAATATGGATTAAGTTTCCTAGAATTTGAGCACATGAATGGACTGTTAATTAATCCGTTAAGGTACACAAGGAGTTTGTTTAATCTAGAAATTGTACAAATCTGCAGCATGCATACTTCAGGTTGTTAAATAAGGAAGGAGCTCGGGGTTTAGTTCCACGCAATAGGGGTTGGGTAGATTCCTTGCAACCTCTAGAAATAGTGAGATGAATCATTGTTGTAATTTGTAAAGCTCTCAAGGAAAGTAGTTTAGCCAAAATATTTATTGTGGACATTCTGTTAGCTAGTGTGCATTGCCAAGTACAACTATTCTACTTTGTATGGAATCATCTATAGATATTATTTCTTTTAATTGTTGCTGGCTATATTAAAATTATACCCCGAGGCACTGTAGCATTAGTGTGTTGTTTCGCTTTTGGTCTTCTCTATCTATGCCTATAAGTCAGGTTGTTTTTGTGGCATCCAGGGGCACAATGCTGGAGCTGGTAGGCAAGCTAGCACCCATGGATTCGTGAACTGGCTTGGATGTGTACTTGGTCACCGGGGTTGGATGAGGACGACGGTAACGAGGTGAGACCATCATGATCCACCCTCCCACTTCTTTCTCATGATTTCGTAACTGCTCAACATGTTGATCTGTTCTGAACATCTGAAACTTGCTGTGTGCAGGGTGACTAGTGATGCGGCATGCCAAGCAGCATCAGGGGAAGGGGGTCTCCTGCTCGAGGAGTAGGGGCGCACCCAGCCGGCAGCCCTGTCCTGCTTGAGGGGGGGGGGGAAGAGGGGTCTGCTCCTCTGCTTCCATTGCGACCGTGGCAGGTAGCTCCTCCATCTCCCTCCCCCTCTTCATGTGCTCACTACTTCTGCTGCTAAGTTGATGAATATGTGATGGACTTGTGCCAAGGAATTTTAGAGGGATCTGTATGAACAAGTCATGTTTTTATTTTATTTTATTTAGGTTGTTAGTTACCAAACAGAGAGAGAAGATGAGCTCCTGCTTGGATTTTTTCTGCCAGCACATGATTTGTATGTATGCAATCATCATCTTGCGTGTGTGAGCTGATTCCTTGCTTGGGCGAAGTGTTAGTGTCGATTTGTTGTGGTGGTGCTCATCTGGCCATTGATTTGTTATTGATAATTAGGTGCTAAAGAATGCTGCAGGTTTATTAGGATGTGGCTGAAACCATCGGATGTCCTTCGTGGACTTGCTATTAATACTTGTCTCATGTTTTGTTTCCTTTCTGGACATGTTATGGTTCAAGTGTTGCTGCTGTTTAGTACTAAGTGCTTAACTTAACTAAGCTTGAGCTACTAAAACCCACTCTCAAATTAATGAAATTCTTGTTTTGTGAAACTTCAATGTTGAGCTCCTCTCCTCGCTGAGCCGTGGCCGTTGATTTTCATTTCGTCCACCACCACTCCAGCTACCTTCTTGTGTAATCAAATTTTGCTCTGGTATGTATGTATGTATGAGGCTGGGTAGTTCAACTCTAGTTTTCCTTCTACCAAACAGATTGAACTTTTAATGCTTGCTACACATGCTTGTGTACCTAAACATTCTATACATTTGTTGTTGTTGTTGACTGTGCAGTCTAAAAAACACACTGTCTTTTCTTTTCGTGTGTAACAGCCAAGATGATCTGCTTTACACTTACAATTCGTGTTGACTAAATCCGAGAAAGTCTCCTTCCAGTTCCACCATAAGTAACACACTGCAGGTACAGCTCAAATCTTGCTCTATTTCTTTTTTGTGTTGGATCGATCAGGTTTCTCCCAAATCTAGTTGATCGGATATCATCATGCTATCTTGTCCCTTTCAGTATGTGCCCACGTATATTTAAGCTGCACCTGATTATATATAGGCATAGCATGGGCTCGGACTTTTAAGCATGCCACATCTCGTTCTGTTTATGTAGCCACCATGTTACATGTTCTGTACTTACAGTTCTTGGCGATGTATTCAAGCCTGTGAACACATATATTTACACGTACCCCTGTTTATATCAAGGCCTCCCTGGTAGGTTCTTTTTATATGCTGCATAGCATGGATTCGTCATGTGATTATTAGTTATTTTTAACCAATGCTAGACCTAGCATGTGTACACTCTAATCTCTAATGATGTTTGTCTTTGTGTTCAGGAGCTCCAGGTCTACAAAATGAAGTTCGAAACCATATAGCTCTATTCAGCAAAGAGTCGTCTCTTCTATTTGATTGTAATAGAATGTAAATATTGTAATATTGTAATAGTAGGCATATCTGGGTTGTAATAACTATGTACAGATTGTAGTAGACTTAGTTAGTTTTATTTGATGAACTACATTTGTATTGTTCTGTTTGAAATATTGATTATGTATGTGATTTGAAAATGTGTGGAATGGAAACCTAACTTGTGGGATTCACTTATGAAAATAATCTAAGCAGTTTTGAATTTTCTGTCAAGTGGGCCTAGTGTGTGAGAAGATGACAAGTGGGACCAGCTCCAAAATATAATGGCCCAAACAATGTTAAAAGACCCGGCCCAGAAATAATTAAAAGGCTGAAATGGGCTTGGCCCGTGTAACTTACAAAAAAATATATATTAAAAGGCTGAATTAATGGGCTAGGCCCATGTAGAAAACCGAATCGGACCGGGCTGAATCTTGTGCCACATTAGCTTGCCACGCTGGATGCCTACGTGGCCTGGGGAGGTTGCTAGTGACCAAAACGCCACAGTAGGAATATTTTGGTTGTAAACGTCTTTGACCATTCCAGAAGAAAGGTCGCTATAGTCAGTTTACGACACCCAGCTTTTGACCTTCTGTTTTTGGTCACAAAAAGGTCATAAATGGAAATTTGTGACCTTTTAGTGACCAATAGTGGTGGTCATAAGTTGACATATTTCTTGTAGTGCCTGGATTTTGTAGAAAGATAATTAAACGACATTTCGGGTTGACTTTAAGTCTGTCGGGACTCTGCCATATATATGAGAGAAGAAGAATGCCGACTGTTGTCGTGGAGGTCGTTCTTCCTCTTCTTTCTCGTGATAGAACTTTTGGTAATGCACGGGAAGGAAGAGAAGAACGACCATCACCGACGGTCGCAAATGTCAGTGAGGAATCAGTGAGGGAGAGTCTCCACCATATATGAGAGGACGAAGAATCCTGACTGTTGTTGTGGGGGTCGCTTCTCCTTCATTCCCGTGTGCTAGACATTTTGGTGTAATGCACTCGGGGACGAAGGGAGGAGCGACCATCACCGACGGTCGAATATATACACCACGTGAGCTGAGAGCTTTCAAGAAAAGACTCAACATACCTGTAGTCAAACTGTGATGAATAATAACGATATAATTTAGTTTTTGTAGTACATATATTGAATTGTAGAAGTTTAATCTTTGAATTATGAATATAGGAAATGTCTGACGACAACGATAGGATCCCGGAGTGCGACTGGTGCGGTGACGACCAAGGTCTGTGCAATAGGCCTCACCTGGTAGACGGTCGGCGCTTCAGTATTAAGCTCGACGAGACCATCGATGTTGAAATGGTACGCAACGACAACAAGTATTTTTTCGTAATTAAGCATGACTTCTGCTTCTTCAACGTGTAATTTGCATGTTTTACAATTTGACTAGCTTATCCCATGCCATGCAAGACGCCATGTCTTGGAGAAGCTAGATTTTGAAGATCATGAAAATATGGAGACAAAGATAGTTCACCTAAGGACCCATCATGGTTATGATTTTGCTGTAAATCTATACAATTCGGAGAGCGTATCCCATTTTGGTTGCTTGAATTGGGAAGCACTGTGCAAGGCGTATGATTTTGAGGAGGGTATGTGTTGGGGAACGTAGCATGCAATTTCAAAAAAATTCCTACGCTCACACAAGATCTATCTAGGAGATGCATAGCAAAGTGGGGGAGAGAGTGTGTCTACGTACCCTCGTAGACCGTAAGCAGTAGCGTTTGACAAAGTGGTTGATGTAGTCGAACTTCTTCTAGCTCCGACTGATCAAGTACCGAACATACGACGCCTCCGAGTTCTGCACACGTTAAGCTCGGTGATGTCCCTCGCATTCTTGATCCAACAAGGTGTCGAGGTAGTAGATGAGTTCATCAGCATGACGGCATGGTGACGGTGATGGTGAAGTGATCTGCGTAAGGCTTCGCCTAATCACTGCGAGAATATGACCTGGGATGTAAATTGTGGAGGGGGCGCAGCACATGGCTAACAGTTGATGTTGTGTGTTGTAGGCGCCCCCCTCCCCACATATATACAGGTTGGAGGGGAGGAGAAGCCAAGGGGGCACCCCAAGTAGGACAAATCCTACTTGGGGTCCTCCCCAATTCGGCCTCCACCCCATTCCTTATTTTGCCAGAGAAGAAACGGAAGGCAGAAAAGGAAGTGGGGCCGAACCCCCCTTATTCCTTCTCCAATTCGGCCTCCTGCCTAAGGCGGGTGCGCCACCTCTTGTGGGCTGGTGTGCTCCCCTCCTATGGCCCATATCTTCTCCATGGGTGTTCCGGTGACCCCTTTTGTGAAGGAAATATGCCCTAGAGGCAATAATAAAGTTATTATTTATTTCCTTATTTCATGATAAATGTTTATTGCTCATGCTAGAATTGTATTAACCGGAAACATAATACATGTGTGAATACATAGACAAACTGAGTGTCACTAGTATGCCTCTACTTGACTAGCTCATTAATCAAAGATGGTTATGTTTCCTAGCCATGGACAAAGAGTTGTCATTTGATTAACGAGATCACATCATTAGGAGAATGATGTGATTGACTTGACCCATTCCGTTAGCATAGCACCCGATCGTTTAGTATATTGCTATTGCTTTCTTCATGACTTATACATGTTCCTATGACTATGAGATTATGCAACTACCATTTACCGGGGGAACACTTTGTGTGCTACCAAACGTCACAACGTAACTGGGTGATTATAAAGGTGCTCTACAGGTGTCTTCAAAGGTACTTGTTGGGTTGGCGTATTTCGAGATTAGGATTTGTTACTCCGATTGTCGGAGAGGTATCTCTGGGCCCTCTCGGTAATGCACATCACTTAAGCCTTGAAAGCATTGCAACTAATGAGTTAGTTGCAAGATGATGTATTATGGAACAAGTAAAGAGACTTGCCGGTAACGAGATTGAACTAGGTATTGAGATACCGACGATCGAATCTCGGGCAAGTAACATACCGATGACAAAGGGAACAACGTATGTTGTTATGCTGTTTGACCGATAAAGATCTTCGTAGAATATGTGGGAGCCAATATGAGCATCCAGGTTCCGCTATTGGTTATTGACCGGAGACGTGTCTCGGTCATGTATACATTGTTCTCGAACCCGTAGGGTTCGCACTCTTAAGGTTTCGATGACAGTTATATTATGAGTTTATGAGTTTTTATGTACCGAAGGAGTTCGGAGTCGCGGATGAGATCGAGGACATGACAAGGAGTCTCGAAATGGTTGAGACATAAAGATTGATATATCGGACGACTATAGTCGGACACTAGAAGTGTTCCAGGTGATTTCGGAGAAAATCGGAGTGCTGGAGGGGTTACCGGAACCCCCCCCCCCCGGGGAAGTATTGGGCCTTAGTGGGCCTAAGGGGAGAGAAAGGGCAGCAGCCCAGGAGGTGGCGCGCTCCCTCCCATGGGGAGTCCGAATTGGACTAGGGGAGGGGGGCGCGGCCCCTCTTTCCCTCTCCCTCTCCCTCTCTTTCCTTCCCCCTTCCCCCTTCCCCCTTCCTAGTTGGACTAGGAAAGGGGAGTCCTACTCCTACTAGGAGGAGGACTCCCCCCCTTGGCGCGCCCCAAGGGCCGGCCGGGCTCCCCCCTTGCTCCTTTATATACGGGGGCAGGGGGGCACCCCATGACACAGAAGTTGATCATTGTGATCATTCCTTAGCCGTGTGCGGTGCTCCCCTCCACCATATTCCACCTCGATCATATCGTTGCGGTGCTTAGGCGAAGCCCTGCATCAGTAGAACATCATCATCGTCACCACGCCGTCATGTTGACGGAACTCATCCCCGACACCCTGCTGGATCAGAGTCTGGGGATCGTCATCGAGCTGAACGTGTGCTGAACTCGGAGGTGTCGTACGTTCGGTGCTTGGATCGGTCAGATCGTGAAGACGTACGACTACATCAACTGCGTTGTCATAACGCTTCCACTTATGGTCTACGAGGGTACGTGGACAACACTCTCCCCTCTCGTTGCTATGCATCACCATGATTTGCGTGTGTGTAGGAATTTTTTTGAAATTACTACGGTCCCTAACAGTGGCATCCGAGCCTAGGTTTTATGCGTTGATGTCATATGCATGAGTAGAACACAAGTGAGTTGTGGGCGATATAAGTCATACTGCTTACCAGCATGTCATACTTTGGTTCGGCGGTATTTTTGGATGAAGCGGCCCGGATCAACATTACGCGTACGCTTACGCGAGACTGGTTCTACCGACGTCCTTGCACACAGGTGGCTGGCGGGTGTCAGTTTCTCCAACTTTAGTTGAACCGAGTGTGGCTACGCCCGGTCCTTGCGAAGGTTAAAACAACACCAACTTGACAAACTATCGTTGTGGTTTTGATGCATAGGTAAGAACGGTTCTTGCTAAGCCCGTAGCAGCCACGTAAAACTTGCAACAACAAAGTAGATGACGTCTAACTTGTTTTTGCAGGGCATGTTGTGATGTGATATGGTCAATACGTGATGCTATATTTTATTGTATGAGATGATCATGTTTTGTAACCGAAGTTATCGGCAACTGGCAGGAGCTATATGGTTGTCGCTTTATTATATGAAATGCAAACGCCCTCTAATTCCTTTACTTTATCACTAAGCAGTAGCAATAGTCGTAGAAGCAATAGACGCCGTAAACGACAACGATGCTATGATGGAGATCAAGGTGTCGCGCCGATGACGATGGTGATCATGGAGGTGCTTCGGAGATGGAGATCACAAGCACAAGATGATGATGGCCATATCATATCACTTATATTGATTGCATGTGATGTTTATCTTTTATGCATCTTATCTTGCTTTGATTGACGGTAGCATTATAAGATGATCTCTCACTAAATTTCAAGATAAAAGTGTTCTCCCTGAGTATGCACTGGTACCAAAGTTCATCGTGCCCAGACACCATGTGATGATCGGGTGTGATAAGCTCTACGTCCATCTACAACGGGTGCAAGCCAGTTTTGCACACGCAGAATACTCAGGTTAAACTTGATGAGCCTAGCATATGCAGATATGGCCTCAGAACACTGAGACCAAAAGGTCGAGCGTGAATCATATAGTAGATATGATCAACATAGTGATGTTCACCATTTAAAACTACTCCATTTCACATGATGATCGGTTATGGTTTAGTTGATTTGGATCACGTGATCACTTAGAGGGTTAGAGGATGTCTTTCTAAGTGGGAGTTCTTAAGTAATATGATTAATTGAACTTTAATTTATCATGAACTTAGTCTTGGTAGTATTTTGCAAATTATGTTGTAGATCAATAGCTCACGTTGTTGCTTCCCTATGTTTTTTATATATGTTCCTAGAGAAAACTAAGTTGAAAGATGTTAGTAGCAATGATGCGGACTTGGTCCGTGATCTAAGGTTTATCCTCATTGCTGCACAGAAGAATTATGTCCTTGATGCACCGCTAGGTGACAGACCTATTGCAGGAGCAGATGTAGACGTTATGAAAGTTTGGCTAGCTCAATATGATGACTACTTGATAGTTTTGTGCACCATGCTTTATGGCTTAGAATCAGGACTTCAAAGACGTTTTGAACGTCATGGACCATATGAGATGTTCCAGGAGTTGAAGTTAATATTTCAAGCAAATACCCGAGTTGAGAGATATGAAGTCTCCAACAAGTTCTATAGCTAAAAGATGGAGGAGAATCGCTCAACTAGTGAGCATGTGCTCAGATTGTCTGGGTACTACAATCGCTTGAATCAAGTGGGAGTTAATCTTCCAGATAAGATAGTGATTGACAGAATTCTCTAGTCACCACCACCAAGTTAGTAGAACTTCGTGATGAACTATAATATGCAAGGGATGATGAAAACAATTTCCAAGCTCTTCGCGATGCAAAAATCGACGATGGTAGAAATCAAAGAAAAACATCAAAGTGTTGATGGTGGACAAGATCACTAGTTTCAAGAAAAAGGGCAAAGGGAAGAAGGGGAACTTCAAGAAGAACAACAAGCAGGTTGCTTCTCAAGTGAAGAAGCCCAAGTCTGGACCTAAGCCTAAGACTAAGTGATTCTACTACAAAGGGACTGGTCACTGGAAGTGGAACTACCCCAAGTATTTGGCGGATAAGGACGACAAAGTGAACATAGGTATATTTGATATACATGTTATTGATGTGTACTTTACTAGTGTTTATAGCAACCCCTTGGTATTTGATACTGGTTCAGTTGCTAAGAGTAGTAACTCGAAATGGGAGTTGCAGAATAAACAGAAACTAGTTGAGGGTGAGGTGACGATGTGTGTTGGAAGTAGTTCCAATACTGATATGATCATCATCGCACACTCCCTATACTTTCGGGATTAGTGTTGAACCTAAATAAGTGTTATTTGGTGTTTGCGTTGAGCATGAATGTGATTTGATCATGTTTATTGCAATACGGTTATTCATGTAAGTTAGATAATAATTGTTGTTCTGTTTACATGAATAAAACCTTCTATGGTTATACACCCAATGAAAATGGTTTGTTGGATCTCGATCGTGTGATACACATATTCATAATATTGAAGCCAAAAGATGTAAAGTTAATAATGATAGTGCAACTTATTTGTGGCACTGCCGTTTAGGTCATATTGGTGTAAAGCGCATGAAGAAACTCCATGCTAATGGGCTTTTGGAATCACTTGATGCTTGCGAACCATGCCTCATGGGCAAGATGACTAAGACTCTGTTCTCCGGAACAATGGAGCGAGCAACGGATCTGTTGGAAATAATACATACTGATGTAATGAGTGTTGATGATCGTGGCAAGTATCGTTATTTTCTGACCTTCACAGATGATTTGAGCAGATATGGGTATATCTACTTAATGAAACACAAGTCTGAAACATTTGAAAAGTTCAAAGAATTTCAGAGTGAAGTGGAGAATCATCGTAACAAGAAAATAAAGTTTCTATGATCTGATCGTAGAGGAGAATATTTGAGTTACGAGTTTGGCCTTCATATAAAACAATGTGGAATAGTTTCACAGCTCACACCACATGGAACACCACAACGTAATGGTGTGTCCGAACGTCATAACCGCGCTTTATTGGATATGGTGCGATCTATGATGTATCTTACCGATTTACCACTATCGTTTTGGGGTTATGCATTAGAGACAGTTGCATTCACTTTAAATAGGGCACCATCAAAATCCGTTTGAGATGACGCCTTATGAACTGTGGTTTGGCAAGAAACCAAAGTTGTCGTTTCTTAAAGTTTGGGACTGCGATGCTTATGTGAAAAAGTTTCAACCTGATAAGCTCGAATCCAAATTGGAGAAGTGCGTCTTCATAGAATACCCAAAGGAAACTATTGGGTACACCTTCTATCACAGATCCAGAAGCAAGATATTCGATGCTAAGATGGATCCTTTCTAGAGAAGGAATTTCTCTCGAAAGAAGTGAGTGGGAGAAAAGTAGAACTTGATAAGGTAATAGTACCTTCTCCTGAATTGGAAAATAGTTCATCGCTGAAATCAGTTCCAGTGATTCCTACACCAATTAGTGAGGAAGCTAATGATGATGATCATGAAACTTCAAATCAAGTTATTACAGAACCTCGTAGGTCTTCTAGAGTACGGTCCGCACGAGAGTGGTACGGTAATCCTGTTCTGGAAGTCATGTTACTAGACCATGATGAACCTACGAACTATGAGGAAGCGATGATGAGCCCAGATTCCGCGAAATGGCTGGAGGCCATGAAATCTGAGATAGGATCCATGTATGAGAACAAAGTGTGGACTTTGGTGGACTTGCCCGATGATCGGCAATCCATAGAAAATAAATGGATCTTCAAGAGGAAAACAGACGTTGATAGTAGTTTTACTATCTACAAAGCTCGAATTGTCGCAAAAGGTTTTCGACAAGTTCAAGGTGTTGAATACAATGAGATTTTCTCACTCGTATCTATGCTTAAAAGTCTGTCCGAATCATGTTAGCAAATTGCCGCATTTTATGAAATCTGGCAAATGGATAAATAAAACTGTATTCCTTAATGGATTTATTAAAGAAGAGTTGTATATGATACAACCATAAGGTTTTGTCAATCCTAAAGGTGCTAACAAAATATGCAAGCTCCAGCGATCCATCTATGGACTGGTGCAAGCATCTCGGAGTTGGAATATACGCTTTGATAAGTTGATCAAAGCATATAGTTTTAATACAGACTTGCGGTGAAGCCTGTATTTACAAGAAAGTGAGTGGGAGCACTACAACATTTCTGATAAGTATATGTGAATGACATATTGTTGATCGGAAATGATGTAGAATTATTCTGCAAAGCATAAAGGAGTGTTTGAAAGGAGTTTTTCAAAGAAAGACCTCAGTGAAGCTGCTTACACATTGAGCATCAAGATCTATAGAATAGATCAAGACGCCTGATAAGTTTTTCAATGAATACATACCTTGAGAAGATTTTGAAGTAGTTCAAAATGGAACAGTCAAAGAAAGAGTTCTTGCCTGTGTTACAAGGTGTGAAATTGAGTAAGACTCAAACCCCGACCACGGTAGAAGATAGAAAGAGAATGAAAGTCATTCCCTATGCATCAGCCATATGTTCTATAAAGTATGCCATGCTGTGTACCAGATCTGTTGCATACCCTACCACTAAGTATTGGCAAGGGAGTGCAATAGTGATCTAGGAGTAGATCAATGGACAGCGGTCAAGAATATCCTTAGTAAGGACCTAGAGGCAATAATAAAGTTATTATTTATTTCCTTATTTCATGATAAATGTTTATAATTCATGCTAGAATTGTATTAACCGGAAACATAATACATGTGTGAATACATAGACAAACTGAGTGTCACTAGTATGCCTCTACTTGACTAGCTCATTAATATGTTTCCTAGCCATGGAAAAGAGTTGTCATTTGATTAACGAGATCACATCATTAGGAGAATGATGTGATTGACTTGACCCATTCCGTTAGCATATCACCCGATCGTTTAGTATATTGCTATTGCTTTCTTCATGACTTATACATGTTCCTATGACTATGAGATTATGCAACTCCCGTTTACCGGAGGAACACTTTGTGTGCTACCAAACGTCACAACGTAACTGGGTGATTATAAAGGTGCTCTACAGGTGTCTCCAAAGGTACTTGTTGGGTTGCCGTATTTCAAGATTAGGATTTGTCACTCCGATTGTCGGAGAGGTATCTCTGGGCCCTCTCGGTAATGCACATCACTTAAGCCTTGCAAGCATTGCAACTAATGAGTTAGTTGCGAGATGATGTATTATAGAACGAGTAAAGAGACTTGCCGGTAACGAGATTGAACTAGGTATTGAGATACCGACGATCGAATCTCGGGCAAGTAACATACCGATGACAAAGGGAACAACGTATGTTGTTATGCAGTTTGACTGATAAAGATCTTCGTAGAATATGTGGGAGCCAATATGAGCATCCAGGTTCCGCTATTGGTTATTGACCGGAGACGTGTCTCGGTCATGTCTACATTGTTCTCGAACCCGTAGGGTCCGCACACTTAAGGTTTCGATGATAGTTATATTATGAGTTTATGAGTTTTGATGTACCGAAGGAGTTCGGAGTCCCGGATGAGATCGGGGACATGACGAGGAGTCTCGAAATGGTCGAGACATAAAGATTGATATATCAGACGACTATATTCGGACACCGGAAGTGTTCCGGGTGATTTCAGAGAAAATCGGAGTGCCGGAGGGGTTACCGGAACCCCCCGGGGAAGTATTGGGCCTTAGTGGGCCTGAGGGGAGAGAGAGGGAAGCAGCCCAGGAGGTGGCGCGCCCCCTCCCATGGGGAGTCCGAATTGGACTAGGGGAGGGGGGGCGCGGCCCCTCTTTCCCTCTCGCTCTCCCTCTCTTTCCTTCCCCCTTCCCCCTTCCTAGTCGGACTAGGAAAGGGGAGTCCTACTCCTACTAGGAGGAGGACTCCCCCCTCCTTGGCGCACCCCAAGGGCCGGCCGGCCTCCCCCCTTTCTCCTTTATATACGGGGGCAGGGGGCACCCCATGACACAGAAGTTGATCATCATGATCGTTCCTTAGCTGTGTGCGGTGCCCCTCTACCATATTCCACCACGGTCATATTGTTGCGGTGCTTAGGTGAAGCCCTGCGTCGGTAGAACATCATCATCGTCACCACGCCGTCGTGTTTAAGGAACTCATCCCCGACACCCTGCTGGATCGGAGTCTGGGGATCGTCATAGAGCTGAACGTGTGCTGAACTCGGAGGTGCCGTACGTTCGGTGCTTGGATCGGTCGGATCGTGAAGATGTACGACTACATCAACTGTGTTGTCATAACGCTTGCGCTTACGCTCTACGAGGTTACGTGGACAACACTCTCCCCTCTCGTTGCTATGCATCACCATGATCTTGCGTGTGCGTAGGAATTTTTTTGAAATTACTACGTTCCCTAACATTCTGTACTATGATATGTACCTGGTACCTTCTGGAACACTTCTGGTGTCCGAATACTATCTTCCTATATATCAATCTTTACCACTTGACCATTTCGAGACTCCTCGTCATGTCCATGATCTCATCTGGTACCCCGAACAAAATTCGGTCACCAAATCACATAACTCATATAATACAATATCTTCATCAAACGTTAAGCCTGCAGACCCTATGGGTTCGAGAACTATGTAGACATGATCGAGACACCTCTCCAGGAAATAACCAATAGTGGAACTTGGATGCTCATATTGGCTCCCACATATGCTACGAAGATCTTTATCGGTCGAACCGTTATGACAACATACGTTATTCGCTTTGTCATCGGTATGTTACTTTCCCGAGATTTGATCGTCAGTATCTTCGTACCTAGTTCAATCTCTTTCCAGGCAAGTCTCTTTACTCGTTCAGTAATACATCATCCTGCAATTAACTCATTACTCAATTTTCTTGCAAGGCTTCTTATGATGTGTATTACCAAGAGGGCCCAGAGATACCTCTCCGATACTCGGAGTGACAAATCCTAATCTCGATCTATGCAAACCCAGCAAACACCTTCAGAGATACCTATAGAGAATCTTTATAATCACCCAGTTATGTTGTGACGTTTGATAGCACACAAGGCATTCCTACGGTATCCGGAAGTTGCATAATCTCATAGTCGGAGGAATATCTATTTGACATGAAGAAAGCAATAGCAATAAAACTGAACGATCATAATGCTAAGCTAAAGAATGGGTCTTGTCCATCACATCATTCTCCTAATGATGTGATCCCGTTTATCAAATGACAACACGTGTCTATGTTTAGGAAACTTAACCATCTTTGATCAACGAGCTTGTCTAGTAGAGGCTTACTAGGGACACGGTATTTTGTCTATGTATCCACACATGTATCAAGTTTACGGTTAATACAATTCTAGCATGAATAATAAACATTTATCATGAAATAAGGAAATATAACATAACAACTTTATTATTGCCTCTAGGGCATATTTCCCTCAGTCTCCCACTTGCACTAGAGTCAATAATCCACATTACATTGTAATGATTCTAACACCCATGGAGTCTTGGTGTTGATCATGTTTTGCTCTTGGAAGAGGCTTAGTCAACGGGTTTGCTATATTCAGATCCGTGTGTATTTTGCAAATCTCTATGTCTCCCTCCTTGACTTGATCACGGATGGAGTTGAAGCGTCTCTTGATGTGTTTGGTTCTTTTGTGAAATCTGGATTCCTTCGTTAAGGCAATTGCTTGAGTATTTTAACAAAAGATTTTCATTGGACCCGATGCACTAGGAATTACACCTAGATTGGGTATGAACTCCTTCATCCAGACTCCTTCATTTGCTGCTTCTGAAGCAGCTATGTACTCCGCTTCATACGTAGATCCCGCCACGACGCTTTTCTTGGAACTGCATCAACTGACAGCTCCACCATTCAAAATAAATAGTATCCAGTTTATGACTTAGAGTCATCCGGATCAGTGTCAAAACTAGCATCGACATAACCATTTACGACGAGCTCTTTGTCACCTCCATAAACGAGAAACATATCCTTGGTCCTTTTCAAGTACTTTAGGATATTCTTGACCGCTGTCCAGTGATCCACTCCTCGATTACTTTGGTACCTCCCTGCCAGACTTATGGCAAGGCACACATCAGGCCTGGCACACAGCATAGCATACATGATAGAACCTATGGCTGAGGCATAGGGAATGACTTTCATTTTCTCTCTATCTTCTGCAGTGGTCGGGCATTGAGTCTGACTCAATTTCACTCCTTGCAACACAGGCAAGAAACCTTTCTTTGATTGAACCCTTTTGAACTTCTTCAAAACTTTGTCAAGGTATGTGCTGTGTGAAAGTCCTATTAAGTGTCTTGATCTATCTCTATAGATCATGATGCGCAATATATAAGCAGCTTCACCGAGGTCTTTCATTGAATTTTTTTTATTCAAGTATCCTTTTATGCTATCCAGAAATTCTACATCATTTCCAATCAACAATATGTCACCCACATATAATATTAGAAATTCTATTGAGCTCCCACTCACTTTCTTGTAAATACAGACTTCTCCGAAAGTCTGTATAAAACCATATGCTTTGATCACCTCATCAAAGCATATATTCCAAATCCGAGATGCTTGCACCAGTCCATAGATGGATCGCTGGAGCTTGCACACCTCGTTAGCACCAGGATTGACAAAACCTTCTGGTTGCATCATATACTACTCTTCTTTTAGAAATCCATTAAGGAATGCAGTTTTGACGTCCATTTGCCAGATTTCATAATCATAAAATGCGACAATTCCTAACATGATTCGGACAGACTTAAGCATCGCTATGGGTGAGAAAGTCTCATCATAGTCAACTCCTTGAACTTGTCAAAAACCTTTTGTGACAAGTCCAGCTTTGTAGACAGTAACATTACCATCAGCATCAGTCTTCTTCTTGAAAATCCATTTATTCTATATGGCTCACCGATCAGAAGGCAAATCCACCAAATCCATACTTTGTTCTCATACATGGATCCTATCTCAGATTTCATGGCCTCAAGACATTTATCAGAATATGGGCTCATCATAGCTTCTTCATAGTTTGTAGGTTCGCCATGGTCTAGTAACATGGCTTCCAGAACGGGATTACCATACCACTCTGGTGTCAATCATGTTCTGGTTGACCTATGAGGTTCGGTAGTAACTTTATCTGAAGTTTTATGATCATCTTCATTAGCTTCCTCTCTAGTTGGTGTAGGCATCACGGGAACGGATTTCTTTGATGAGCTAATTTCCAAATTGAGAGAAGGTACAATTACCTCATCAAGTTCTACTTTCCTCCCACTCACTTCTTTCGAGAGAAACTCCTTCTCTAGAAAGGTTACATTCTTGGGAACAAACATCTTGCCTTTAGATCTGTGGTAGAAGGTGTACCCGATTGTTTCCATAGGGTATCCTATGAAGACGCACTTCTCCGATTTGGGTTCAATCTTATCAGGATAAAGCCTTTTGACATAAGTGTCACAACCCCAAATTTTAAGAAACAATGGCTTAGGTTTCTTTCTAAACCATATTTCATACGGTGTCATCTCAACAGATTTAGACTATCACGCCCAATATGCGATACTATCCTAAAGAGACTCGAAGGTCCCACCAAGGATAGAACCGCATATTGAAACACTTTTGCAAGGTGGATATCATTACATCAACATTACATAATAGATGGGGATACATAAATAAGGAATACAATGCCACACGAATACAACATCATCTTACATAAGAGCACCATCCGACTACGGATGAAACACAAATAGAAACTCAAACGACATCCACCCTGCTAACCTAGGCTGCCGACCTGGAACCTATCCCCTGATCGAAGAAGTAGAAGAAGAACTCAACGCAAGCAAGCATCGCTCTCGCGTCATGATCATCGCATAACCTGTACCTGCAACTGTTGTTGTAGTAATCTATGAGCCATGAGGACTCAGCAATCCCATTACCATGGGTGTCAAGACTAGCAAAGCTTAATGGTAAAGGAAGGGGTAAAGTGGTGAGGTTGCAGCAGCGACTAAGCATATATGGTGGCTAACATACGCAAATAAGAGCAGAAGAGAGCATACGGAACGGTCGTGAAGCTAGCAATGATCAAGAAGTGATCCTGAACTCCTACTTACGTCAAACATAACCCAAAACCGTGTTCACTTCCCGGACTCCGCCGAAAAGAGACCATCACGGCTACACACGCGGTTGATGCGTTTTAATTTGTATCTCGTGTCAAGTTATCTACAACCGGACATTAACAAATTCCCATCTGCCACATAACCGCGGGCACGGCTTTCGAAAGTTTAAACCCTGCAGGGGTTTCCCAACTTAGCCCATGATAAGCTCTCGCGATCAACGAAGGATATTCCTTCTCCCAGGAAGACCCGATCAGACTCCGAATCCCGGTTACAAGACATTTCGACAATGGTAAAACAAGACCAACAAGACCGCCCGCTGTGCCGACAAATCCCGATAGGAGCTGCACATATCTCGTTCTCAGGGCACACCGGATGAGCAAGACGTCGGGTTGGCATAGACCCTGATTGCCCAGGGGGCGCCGCACATTGCTCGGTTTGGACCAACACTTAGACAAGCATTGGCCCAGGGGGGCTAAAATAAAGATGACCCTCGAGAGAGCGACTCCCAAGGGAAAAGTAGGTGGTGGTGAGGCAAATGGTAAAACCAAGGTTGGGCCTTGCTGGAGGAGTTTTATTCAAAGCGAACTATCAAGGGGGTCCCATAAATCACCCAACCGCGTAAGGAACGCAAAATCCGGGAACATAACACCGGTATGACGGAAACTAGGGCGGCAAGAGTGGAACAAAACACCAGGCATAAGGCCAAGCCTTCCACCCTTTACCAAGTATATAGATGCATTAATTAAATAAGAGATAATGTGATATCCCAACATAATGCTGTCCACCACGGAGAAATCTTAAACTTCACCTGCAACTAGCAACGCTATAAGAGGGCTGAGCAAAGCGGTAACATAGCCAAGCAATGGTTTGCTAGGAAGGGTGAAAAAGGTTAGAGGCTGACATGGCAAATAGGGAGGCTTGATAAACAGGTGATAGGTAGCACAGCATAGCGATAGAACGAAGCAACTAGCATAGCAATGATAGTAGTGAGATCCAGGGTAGCAGTCATCTTGCCTGAAATCCCGCTAGGAAGAAGAACGAGTCCATGAAGAAGATGGAGCCACGAAGACGAACCAAGCGTAGACGAACGAATCCTCACGATCGCAACGAAACGGGAACTATCGAGAAGAAGCACACAACACGGTAAACACACCACACATAAACAAGGCATGATGCTCAACCAAGTATGATGCATGACAAGGCTAAATGAAGCTACTCATGGCAAGAGATGATGCATACAAGAGCAACACATCAAAGCAAGTTTAAATGAGGCCGGAAACAACATATAACAATTCCGGTAAGTCCTCATATGCAGATTTCGAAATTGGTACAGATCTGAATAAACCTTATGTTCAAGTTGCTAAACAGCAAGTTAAGATGCACCAAGATGATCTACGCGAGATTCTAGTCAAGTTACATATAAAGTTCATTTAATTCAGAGCTACGACCTAGAAGATATGAGCAAAACAAGTTAAACATGGCATTGATGCAAAATGCATACAAACATCAAGCAAACACCCCAAAACAAGGATACAACATGATAATATGAAACTATATGCAATCCTAAGCAAGTTTCATATAGAGCACACTCAAAACGGAGCAACGATTCAACACACACTCTATACAAGTTATAGCAACAATCTGTCCAAAACAGCAACTAGGCATATTGCAAGCACCAAAATAGCATGCTACAGGACCTCAACAAGAAAACAAAAGGCATGGACATGATGTACGGGTAAAGCATAACAAAACATGAACACTGAGCTATCTCCAGAAATCACTAGAACATGCTCCAAAATACATGGCAAGATTGCATATTGTAACAGTTCCAGACTTTGCAGAAATAACATCAGGTTGCAATGTTTAGAGCTATCAAACAACATGTTACAGGAACTTAACATGGAAAACAAAGGCATGGCATGATACTACTAAATGCATAGAATAAAAGTCCTTTACTGACCATGAGTCAAAAAGGATCAGAAGATATGATGGCACCCATGTAAACATAGCAAGTTATATGACAGATTCATACATGGCAGGAACAACAGTAAGTAGGCATGTTGGTGAGCTTGTACCACTCACCACAGAGCAATACATGGCATGGCAATGCAACAAACAGTAAGAAGACATGTTTATGAAGCTAAGGATGGCAAGAGAAAGTTCATAGGGTGCATGGATCACTAGCAAAACACATGGCAAAACTGAACTTAATGTTAACAGGCTGACAGCAATAATATTTAGCAACTTTGGAGCAAGATTACAACAAGCTACAGCAAGCTATAAATTCAACCAGGGGCATGGATGGATATAGCATGACATTTATAACAAAACATCCTTAGTGAACATCTCCAGATTATGCATAGAATGACTTGTAGCAGCAGGTTTACATAGCATCACAAAATAGCAGATTCAGCCTAGCAAAACAGCAACAACAAGTACCCTACTTAACAAGCTTGGTGCACTCACTACACAACTCACAAAAATACATGGATGGCACCCCTGTAAATATGGAGTGACATAGTACAAAACACATGTAGAGTTCATGCTCATAAGATGCACACATCAATCATGGCAAAAATGACAAATGTGCAAGTTCTGTTAATAGACTGCAGACAACATTATATAGCACTCTTGCAACGATGATTCAGGCATCAAGATGATCTCAAACAAGCATGGCACAATGGAATGAAATGAATAGCATCTCCCAGTGAACATTTTCATATATCATATGCATGAAACGGAGCTACGGATGCAGAGTTATGATGCGTTGAACAAGGGCACAAAATAATAGCAGATCCGGGGACTTAGCCAAATTCACCTCACGGGAAAAGTGGACGGAGGGGTTCCGGGACGGAGTGGCGTTTGGATCCGGGGATGGGTGGATCTCGTCCCAATCCTGCCGGAGACGAACTCCAGCGAGCGGGGCGGCGGCTCCGGCGAGCTGGGGGCGCCGGGGATCACCGGAGGTCGAGGGAGGACCAGCGGGGCGAGGGAAGGTCGGATTCGGCCGTCCCCTGGCCGGATCTGACCAGAGGAAGGTTGACGCGGTCGGGCAGGGCGGCGCCGAACTCCGAGCTGTGTCGGCCGGCGAGGACCGCGGCAGGAGACAACGGCGCACGGGAGGGCGCGGGGAGCTCGGGCGGGCGCGCGCGCGGGCCCCGGCCGCATGACTCGGGCGCAGCGGGAGGGCAGCGGCGGAGA
>NC_041383.1:690718300-690762982 GCF_002162155.2 Triticum dicoccoides | reverse complement strand
CCGGGCGGGCTGGCGGCGGCGCAGTCGGCGGGTGCCACGTGGCGCTTGCCGATTGGCTACGGGCAGCGAGCGGACGCGTCCGGTCCAGATCGGACGTGCCCGGCGGGCGAGAGGAGCGGTGCTAGGGTTTCGGGGGGAAATTGATCCGAAAATGGAGAGGGAAGACATTTTTATAGGTAGATGGAGCTAGGAGAGTCCAAATCAGGAGCGATTTTCGCCCACACGATCGTGATCGAACGGCCGAGAGCATGGAGGGGGTTAGGATGGGTTTTGGGCCACTTTGGAGGGGTGTTGAGCTGCAAGACAAAAGAGGCTTTGCGGGCTACGTAGTTAACCGTTGGAGTATCAAACAGACTCCAAATGGCACAAAACTCGAGAAACGGTCTACCAGTGGTGTACCAAGGCCGCTTGGTAAGACTCGGTCCATTCCGAGAACGTTTAACACCCGCTCACAACGAGAGACAAAAAGGGGACGCCGGAGGGCATAGGAGTGCCGGATTGCAAAACAGACAACGGGGAAAATGCTCGGATGCATGAGACGAACACGTATGCAAAATAAGATGCACATGATGACATGATAAAATGCAACACGCAAAAAAATGACATGGCAATGATGGCAAATAACTGGCGGACACCTGGCGCATCGAAACCGGGGCGTTACAACACTCCTCCACTAACAAGAGATCTCGTCCCGAGATCTTAGGACCGAGACGGAAGGGAAAAAGGATGAGGTGAAGCACCTCGAGACAAAGAGAGGAACGACGAGAATTACTAGAATCGAAAGGTCACGGAAACAGATAGGCTCTAAAACTCTCCGGTTAGAACAAGATAGGAAAGGAATAAGAATGGAAGAATTTAGGTAGCACTCCGACTGAAAATGGAAGGAAAAGAACATGAACTTCACAAGATGGGATTGCACTTGATGAGATTAACAACGCAAAGCTTCCGGAAGAATTGAAATAGAATGAAAAGAACTTAGAAGGAAGGATTGAACGGTGTTGTTGAGAAAATCAACAATGAAGGAATAAGCTTGTTGTGGACTTATAGGTAACATCTCAAGATCATAAGGTGATAACCGGCCACAAACGGAAATGACTGAATAGCTGAGAAGAACGAAGAAATGCAAAACTCCACTTCAAAAGAATACGGAGAATTAATTACACTTCGAGATGTGAGAAGAAAGATACTTGAACTCCTTCAACAAGAATCTTGATGAACTCTTGAAGAATGAATTAAATCATGAAGAACCACCATGAAGAACTCCGGTGACAAAAGGGTGACGAGATAGAATGAAGGAAGAAAGAATAAGATTAAGGCCTTGCGATGATTTAGATGGGGTTCCTATGAAATGGCCTAGGGAATTTGAACTCCAGAAAAGAAAAGATGAAAACACTTGGAACTAGAATTTATTCATCAAGAACAAACTCCGAAGAAAGGGTTTACTCACTTTGAATGCAATAAGAATAAGCTTTATTGTATGCTTATCCTTCATCAAATTAAATTGATGACAAGCAATGGATTTTTGCATACTACTTATTCTTCTTGAAAAAGGATTTAGAAGTGACATATCGCAAACTTGAGAAGGTCTTCATGAACCACCGGTAGGATTGAAAAGAACGAAAGGATTAATATGATGACAAAGGAAAAAGAGTCTTGAACGAACCACCGTAAGAATTCAAAAGTGGCTGACGAAAGAGAATGAATCACCGGGAAGAATTAGAAGAACAAATAAGCTAGAGGGGATTTAGATGCAAAAGAACAAGGAGATCATGAGCTGATTAAAGAACACTTGAACGAAGCACCGGGATAATTGGATAATGGTAGCTGAAATGATGGCATCCGGTGAAAAGAAACGGGAAAACAACTTCTGACATACTCCGAATGGGTAAAAAAGAATATCTAACAAATGGAATAATATGAGAGGATAAATGAAGCTACAACCACGAATCTTCAAGAGAACGGGAAAAATTTAAGAGGAACTCTTCTTCGGTCTTCAAATGACGATGAGAAACAACACCAAAATTACTGAGATACTCCGGGAAAATGAAAAGCGAAGAGGTTGAGCCAACAATGAAAATGATTTGAAATTGATCTTGGAAAAGATCTGACTGATGTAAATCATAGTTATGTCAAACTTCAAAAAGGATTTGAGAATAACTTCGGAAAACTTAGAAGAGTCAGGTAAGATCCTGGTAAAAGACCTGTGGGTTAGGGCCCACCGAAAACAAACACCGTTGGAAAGGGATGTTGAACCGATAGATGATGCACCAGAACAAATGAAATATTTGAATGAGGTGACACCCTCGAATTAATTGGAACACAAACGAATCTCCTGAGATGTCTTCCGAACTCCGGAATGATTGAATGACGAGAGGCAAACGAGCAAGGAGAACACTTGATCCAAGGAAAATAATACGACCAACACCGAAAACTTGAATTAAGTCCACCGGAAAAGAGATGAAGAATGTCAAACAAAAGAGAATTCACCGGTTGAAACAATTGACAAAAGACTGAAGAGGCTCTGCATGAATGAAATTGATGGTTGAAAGAGACTCAGACTCCGGGAAGAAAAAGGGTGGGAGGGCGGGAAAACAAAGGCAACTTGGAAGGGGGAACCGACGAATATCTTGAAGAGAAAAACACCGGTTGAAATCATTGAGGAAAGAAAGCAAAGACTTCGCACGAGTAGGATGGATACTCGATTACGGACTCTGACTCCGAGATGAAAAGGGTGGGCGGGTGGGAAAAGAAAACAACTGAGGATTGGAATCAAAGATGAAGAGGCTCGAGTCAACTTGATGAGAAATGCACCGGATAAAAGAGCTGAGAACCAATGACCGAAAAGCCAACTTCGTGATCCTAAAGAAAATTTGAAAGGGAAGAGGAGTAATTCAAAACATCTACGTCAAGATTCCTCACCAGAGCGACGAAGGGGCTGAGGACTAAAAAGAATTCCTACTCTCTGATATAACTAGACTCAGAAATCAGTTTTTTTCTAGACTCGACATCGGCCAAACTACACGGTCAATCAAGGGGGGCTCCTAAGGACGGTCAAGGCTCTGATACCAACTTGTCACGCCCAATATGCGATACTATCCTAAAGAGACTCGAAGGTCCCACCAAGGATAGAACCGCATATTGAAACGCTTTTGCAAGGTGGATATCATTACATCAACATTACATAATAGATGGGGATACATACATAAGCCATACAATGCCACACAAATACAACATCATCTTACATAAGAGCACCATCCGACTACGGATGAAACACAAACAGAAACTCAAACGACATCCACCCTGCTAACCCAGGCTGCCGACCTGGAACCTATCCCCTGATCGAAGAAGTAGAAGAAGAACTCAACGCAAGCAAGCATCGCTCTCGCATCATGATCATCGCATAACCTGTACCTGCAACTGTTGTTGTAGTAATCTGTGAGCCACGAGGACTCAGCAATCCCATTACCATGGGTGTCAAGACTAGCAAAGCTTAATGGTAAAGGAAGGGGTAAAGTGGTGAGGTTGCAGCAGCGACTAAGCATATATGGTGGCTAACATACGCAAATAAGAGCGAGAAGAGAGCAAACGGAACGGTCGTGAAGCTAGCAATGATCAAGAAGTGATCCTGAACTCCTACTTACGTCAAACATAACCCAAAACCGTGTTCACTTCCCGGACTCCGCCGAAAAGAGACCATCACGGCTACACACGCGGTTGATGCGTTTTAATTCGTATCTCGTGTCAAGTTATCTACAACCGGACATTAACAAATTCCCATCTGCCACATAACCGCGGGCACGGCTTTCGAAAGTTTAAACCCTGCAGGGGTGTCCCAACTTAGCCCATGATAAGCTCTCGCGATCAACGAAGGATATTCCTTCTCCCAGGAAGACCCGATCAGACTCGGAATCCCAGTTACAAGACATTTCGACAATGGTAAAACAAGACCAGCAAGACCGCCCGCTGTGCCAACAAATCCCGATAGGAGCTGCACATATCTCGTCCTCAGGGCACACTGGATGAGCAAGACGTCGGGTTGGCATAGACCCTGATTGCCCAGGGGGCGCCGGGCATCGCTCGGTTTGGACCAACACTTAGACAAGCATTGGCCCGGGGGGGCTAAAATAAAGATGACCCTCGAGAGAGCGACTCCCAAGGGAGAAGTAGGTGGTGGTGAGGCAAATGGTAAAACCAAGGTTGGGCCTTGCTGGAGGAGTTTTATTCAAAGTGAACTGTCAAGGGGGTCCCATAAATCACCCAACCGCGTAAGGAACGCAAAATCCGGCAACATAACACCGGTATGACGGAAACTAGGGCGGCAAGAGTGGAACAAAACACCAGGCATAAGGCCAAGCCTTCCACCCTTTACCAAGTATATAGATGCATTAATTAAATAAGAGATAATGTGATATCCCAACATAATCCTGTCCACCACGGAGAAATCTTCAACTTCACCTGCAACTAGCAACGCTATAAGAGGGCTGACCAAAGCGGTAACATAGCCAAGCAATGGTTTGCTAGGAAGGGTGAAAAAGGTTAGAGGCTGACATGGCAAATAGGGAGGCTTGATAAACAGGTGATAGGTAGCGCAGCATAGCGATAGAACGAAGCAACTAGCATAGCAATGATAGTAGTGAGATCCAAGGTAGCGGTCATCTTGCCTGAAATCCCACTAGGAAGAAGAACGAGTCCATGAAGAAGATGGAGCCACAAAGGCGAACCAAGCGTAGACGAACGAATCCTCACCATCGCAACGAAACGGGAACTATCGAGAAGAAGCACACAACACGGTAAACACACCACACATAAACAAGGCATGATGCTCAACCAAGTATGATGCATGACAAGGCTACATGAAGCTACTCATGGCAAGAGATGATGCATACAAGAGCAACACATCAAAGCAAGTTTAAATGAGGCCGGAAACAACATATAACAATTCCGGTAAGTCCTCGTATGCAGATTTCGAAATTGGTCCAGATCTGAATAAACCTTATGTTCAAATTGTTGAATAGCAAGTTAAGATGCACCAAGATGATCTACGTGAGATTCTAGTTAAGTTACATATAAAGTTCATTTAATTCGGAGCTACGACCTAGAAGATATGAGCAAAACAAGTTAAACATGGCATGTTAAACATGGCATTGATGCAAAATGCATACAAACATCAAGCAAACACCCCAAAACAAGGATGCAACATGATAATATGAAACTATATGCAATCCTAAGCAAGTTTCATATAGAGCACACTCAAAACGGAGCAACGGTTCAACACATACACTCTATACAAGTTATAGCAACAATCTGTCCAAAACAGCAACTAGGCATATTGCAAGCACCAAAATAGCATGCTACAGGACCTCAACAAGAAAACAAAAGGCATGGACATGATGTATAGGTAAAGCATAACAAAACATGAACACTGAGCTATCTCCAGAAATCACTAGAACATGCTCCAAAACACATGGCAATATTGCATATTGTAACAGTTTCAGACTTTGCAGAAATAACATCAGGTTGCAATGTTTAGATCTATCAAACAACATGTTACAGGAACTTAACATGGAAAACAAAGGCATGGAATGATACTACTAAATGCATAGAATAAAAGTCCTTTACTGACCATGAGTCAAAAAGGATCAGAAGATATGATGGCACCCATGTAAACATAGCAAGTTATATGACAGATTCATACATGGCAGGAACAACAATAAGTAGGCATGTTGGTGAGCTTGTACCACTCACCACAGAGCAATACATGGCATGGCAATGCAACAAATAGTAAGAAGACATGTTTATGAAGCTAAGAATGGCAAGAGAAAGTTCATAGGGTGCATGGATCACTAGCAAAACACATGGCCAAACTGAACTTAATGATAACAGGCTGACAACAACAATATTTAGCAACTTTGGAGCAAGATTACAACAAGCTACAGCAAGCTATAAATTCAACCAGGGGCATGGATGGATATAGCATGACATTTATAACAAAACATCCTTAGTGAACATCTCCAGATTATGCATAGAATGACTTGTAGCAGCAGGTTTACATAGCATCACAAAATAGCAGATTCAGCCTAGCAAAACAGCAACAGCAAGTACCCTACTTAACAAGCTTGGTGCACTCACTAGACAACTCAGAAAAATACATAGATGGCACCCCTGTAAAGATGGCATGACATAGTACAAAACACATATAGAGTTAATGCTCATAAGATGCACACATCAATCATGCTAAAAATGACAAATGCGCAAGTTCTGTTAACAGACAGCAGACAACATTATATAGCACTCTTGCACTGATGATTCAGGCATCAAGATGATCTCAAACAAGCATGGCACAATGGAATGAAATGAAGAGCATCTCTCAATGAACATTTTGATATATCATATGCATGAAACGGTGCTACGGATGCAGAGTTATGATGCGTTGAACAGGGGCACAAAATAACAGCAGATCCGGGGACTTAGCCAAATTCACCTCGCGGGAAAAGTGGACGGAAGCGCGGCCCGGGCGGCGGCGGAACGGGCCGCGGGGGCCGGAGGCGGGCCCGGGCGGGCTGGCGGTGGCGCGGTCGGCGGGTGCCACGTGGCCCTTGCCGATTGGCTGCGGGCGGCGGGCGGACGCGTCCGGTCCAGATCGGACGTGTCCGGTGGGCGAGAGGAGCGGGGCTAGGGTTTCGGGGGGAAATTGATCCGAAAATAGAGAGGGGGAGACGTTTTTATAGGTAGAGGGAGCTAGGAGAGTCCAAATGAGGAGCAGTTTTCGCCCACACAATCGTGGTCGAACGGCCGAGAGCATGGAGGGGGTTAGGATGGGTTTTGGGCCACTTTCAAGGGGTGTTGGGCTGCAAGACAAAAGAGGCTTTGCGGGCTACGCGGTTAACCGTTGGAGTATCAAACGGACTCCAAATGGCACGAAACTTGACAAGCGGTCTACCGGTGGTGTACCAAGGCCATTTGGCAAGACTCGGTCCATTCCGAGAATGTTTAACACCTGCTCACAACGAGAGACAAAAGGGGGACGTCGGAGGGCATAGGAGTGCCGGATTGCAAAACGGACAACGGGGAAAATGCTCGGATGCATGAGACGAACATGTATGCAAAATGAGATGCACATGATGACATGATAAAATGCAATACGCAAGCAAATGACATGGCAACGACGGCAAATAACTGGCGGATAACTGGCGCATCAAAACCGAGGCGTTACATAGACGGTGCCCTATTTCAAGTGAATGCGGATGTTTCTAATGCATAACCCCAAAACAATAGTGGTAAATCGGTAAGAGACATCATATATCACACCATGTCTAATAAAGTACGATTACAATGTTCGGACACACCATTACACTGTGGTGTTCCAGGTGGCGTGAGTTGTGAAACTATTCCACACTATTTTAAATGAAGGCCAAACTCGTAAGTCAAATATTCGCCTCTGCGATCAGATCGTAGAAACTTTATTTTCTTGTTATGATGATTCTCCACTTCACTCTGAAATTCTTTGAACTTTTCAAATGTTTCAGACTTGTGTTTCATCAAGTAGATATACCCATATCTACTTAAATCATCAGTGAAGGTGAGAAAATAACGATACCCACCGTGTGCTTCAACACTCATCGGACCGCATACATCTGTATGTATTATTTCCAATAAGTTATTAGCTCGCCCCATTGTTCCGAAGAACGGAGTTTTAGTCATCTTGCCCATGAGGCATGGTTTGCAAGTATCAAATGATTCATAATCAAGTGATTCCAAAAGTCCATCCATGTGGAATTTCTTCATGTGCTTTATAGCAATATGACCTAAACAGCAGTGCCACAAGTATGTTGCACTATCATTATCAACTTTGCATCTTTTGGCATCAATATTATGAATATGTGTATCACTACGATCGAGATTCAATAAACCATTCACATTGGTGTATGACCATAGAAGGTTTTATTCATGTAAACAGAATAACAATTATTCTCTGAATTAAATGAATAATCGTATTACAATGAACATGATCCAGTCATCTTCATGCTCAACGCAAACACCAAATAACATTTATTTAGGTTCGACACTAATCCAGAAGGTAGAGGGAGCGTGCGATGATGATCATATCAACCTTTAGAATCATTTCCAACAAACACTGTCACCTCGCCCTTAACTAGTCTCTGTTTATTCTGCAACTCCTGTTTAATCTTAGCAACTGAACCAGTATCAAATACCCAGGAGCTACTACGAATACTAGTAAGGTACACATCAATAACATGTATATCAAATATACCATTGTTTACTTTGCCACCTTCTGATCCGCCAAGTATTTGGGGTAGTTCTGCTTCTAGTGACCATTCCCTTTGCAGTAGAAACACCCAGTTTCAGGCTTAGGTCCAGCTTTGGGCTTCTTCACGGGAGTGACAACTTGCTTGCCATTCTTATTGAAGTTCCCTTTATTTCCCTTGCCATTTTTCTTGAAACTAGTGGTCTTGTTGACCATCAACACTTGATGCTCTTTCTTGATTTCTACCTTCGCCGATTTCAGCATCGCGAAAAGCACGGGAATTGTTTTTGTCATCCCTTGCATATTATAGTTCATCACAAAGTACTAGTAGCTTGGTGATAGTGACTAGAGAGCTCTGTCAATCACTATCTTATCTGGAAGATTAACTCCCACTTGATTCAAGTGATTGTAGTACCCAGACATTCTGAGCACAAGCTCACTAGCTGAGCTATTCTCCTCCATCTTTTAGGCAAAGTACTTGTCAGAGGTCTCATACCTCTCGACATGTGCATGAGTCTGAAATACAAATTTCAGCTCTTGGAACATCTCATATGCTTCGTGGCGTCCAAAACGTTTTTGAAGTCCCGGTTTCTAAGCCATAAAGCATGATGCACTAAAATATCAAGTAGTCATCATATTGAGCTTGCCAAATGTCCATAACGTCTGCATCTATTCTTGCAATAGGTTTGTCAACTAGCGGTGCATCAAGGACATAATTCTTCTGTGTAGCAATGAGGATAATCCTCAGATCACGGACCCAGTCCGCATCATTGCTACTATCATCTTTGAACTTAGTTTTCTCTAGGAACATATCCAAAACATAGGGGAGCTACAACACAAGCTATTGATCTACAACATAATTTGCAAATACTATCAGGACTAAGTTCATGATAAATTAAACTTCAATTAATCAAATTACTTAAGAACTCCCACTTAAACTGACATCCATCAAGTCATCGTCATCTAAGTGTAACGTGATCCAAATCAACTAAACCATGTTTGGTCATCACGTGAGGTGGAGTAGTCATCAATGATGAACATCTCTATGTTGATCATATCTACTATATGATTCACGTTCGACCTTTCGGTCTCCAGTGTTCCGAGCCATGTCTGTACATGCTAGGCTCATCAAGTTTAACCCTAGTATTCCGCATGTGCAAAACTGTCTTGCACCCGTTGTATGTGAACGTAGAGCCTATCATACCCGATCATCACGTGGTGTCTCAGCACGGCGAACTGTCGCAACGGTGCATACTCAGGGAGAACACTTATACCTTGAAATTTAGTTAAGGGATAATCTTATAATGCTACCGCCGTACTAAGCAAAATAAGATGCATAAAGATAAACATCATATGCAATCAAAATATGTGACATGATATGGTCATCATCATCTTGTGCTTTTGATCTCCATCTCCAAAGCCTCGTCATGATCTCAATTGTCACCGGCTCGACACCTTGATCTCCATCGTTGCGTCGTGGCCGTCTCGCCAACTATTGCTTCTACAACTATCGCTAACGCATAGTGATAAAGTAAAGCAATTACATGGCGTTTGCATTTAATACAATAAAGAGACAACCATAAGTGTCCTGTCGATTGCCGATAACTTTTACAAAACATGATCATCTCATACAATAACGTATATCACATCATGTCTTGACCATATCACATCACAACATGCCCTGCAAAAACAAGTTAGACGTCCTCTACTTTGTTGTTGCAAGTTTTACGTGGCTGCTACGGGCTTCTAGCAAGAACCTTTATTACCTACGGCACAAAAACCACAACGGTGATTTATCAAGTTTGTTGTTTTAACCTTCAACAAGGACCGGCCGCAATTAAATTCGATTCAACAAAAGTAGGAGAAACAAACACCCGCCAGCCACCTTTATGCAAAACTAGTTGCATGTCTGTCGGTGGAACCAGTTTCATGAACATGGTCATGTAAGGTTGGTCCCGGCCGCTTCATCCAACAATACCGCTGAATCATAGAGACATTGGTAGTAAGCAGTATGATGATCACCGCCCACAACTCTTTGTGTTCTACTCGTGCATATCATCTACACATAGACATAGCTCAGATGCCACTGTTGGGGAACGTAGCATGCAATTTCAAAAAAATTCCTATGCTCACGCAAGATCTATCTAGGAGATGCATAGCAACGAGGGAGAGAGTGTGTCTACGTACCCTCGTATACCGTAAGCCGAAGCGTTTCTCAACGTGGTTGATGTAATCGAACTTCTTCTACCTCCGACCGATCAAGTACCGAACGTAGGACACCTCCGAGTTCTGCACACGTTCAGCTCGGTGACGTCCCTCGCCTTCTTGAAACAGCAAGGCGTCGAGGTAGTAGATGAGTTCCTCGACACGACGGTGTGGTGACGGTGATGGTGAAGTGATCCGCGTAGGGCTTCGCCTAAGCACCGCGAGAATATGACCGGGGTTGTAAACTGCGGAGGGCGGCCGCGCACACGGCTAACAGTTGATGTTGTGTGTTGTAGGCGCCCCCCTCCCCACATATATATAGGTTGGAGGGGACGAGAGTGTTGGGGAACGTAGCAGAAATTCAAAAAATTTCCTACGTGTCACCAAGATCTATCTATGGAGAAACCAGCAACGAGGGGAAGGAGAGTTCATCTACATACCCTTGTAGATTGCTAAGAGGAAGCGTTCAAGAGAACGGGGTTGAAGGAGTCGTGCTCGTCGTGATCCAAATCACCGGAGATCCTAGTGCCGAACGGACGGCACCTCCGCGTTCAACACACGTGCAGCCCGGTGACGTCTCCCATGCCCTCCCCCTGCCCTCCTTTATATAGGCCCCCAGGGGGGGCGCCGGCCCTGGGAGATCCAATCTCCCAAGGGGGCGGCGGCCAGGGGGGGTGGAGTGCCCCCCAAGGCAAGTGGTGCGCCCCCCCACCTAGGGTTTCCAACCCTAGGCGCAGGGGGCCCAAGGGGGGCGCACCAGCCCACTAGGGACTGGTTCCCCTCCCACTTCAGCCCACGGGGCCCTCCGGGATAGGTGGCCCCACCCGGTGGATCCCCGGGACCCTTCCGGTGGTCCCGGTACAATACCGGGTGACCCCGAAACTTTCCCGATGGCCGAAACAGCACTTCCTATATAGTTTTCTTTACCTCCGGACCATTCCGGAACTCCTCGTGACGTCCGGGATCTCATCCGGGACTCCGAACAACATTCAGTTTGCTGCATACTCATAGTCATACAACCCTAGCGTCACCGAACCTTAAGTGTGTAGACCCTACGGGTTCGGGAGACATGTAGACATGACCGAGACGGCTCTCCGGTCAATAACCAATAGCGGGATCTGGATACCCATGTTGGCTCCCACATACTCCTCGATGATCTCATCAGATCAACCACGATGTCGAGGATTCAAGCAACCCCGTATACTATTCCCTTTGTCAGACGGTATGTTACTTGCCCGAGACTCGATCGTCGGTATCCCAATACCTTGTTCAGTCTCGTTTCCGGCAAGTCACTTTACTCGTACCATAATGCATGATCCCGTGACCAGACACTTGGTCACTTTGAGCTCATTATGATGATGCACGACCGAGTGGGCCCAGTGATACCTCTCCGTTATACGGAATGACAAATCCCAGTCTCGATCCGTGTCAACCCAACAGACACTTTCGGAGATACCTGTAGTGCACCTTTATAGTCACCCAGTTATGTTGTGACGTTTGGTACACCCAAAGCACTCCTACGGTACCCGGGAGTTACACGATCTCATGGTCTAAGGAAGAGATACTTGACATTGGAAAATCTCTAGCAAAACGAACTACACGATCTTGTGCTATGCTTAGGATTGGGTCTTGTCCATCACATCATTCTCCTAATGATGTGATCCCGTTATCAACGACATCTAATTTCCAAAGTTAGGAAACCATGACTATCTGTTGATCAACGAGCTAGTCAACTAGAGGCTTACTAGGGACATATTATGGTCTATGTATTCACATGTGTATTACGATTTCCGGATAATACAATTATAGCATGAATAAAGACAATTATCATGAACAAGGAAATATAATAATAATCCTTTTATTATTGCCTCTAGGGCATATGTCCAACAGTCTCCCACTTACACTAGAGTCAATAATCTAGTTACATTGTGATGAATCGAACACCCATAGAGTTCTGGCGTTGATCATGTTTTGCTCGCGAGAGAGGTTTAGTCAATGGATCTGCGACATTCAGATCCGTATATACTTTGCAAATATCTATGTCTCCATCTTGAACATTTTCACGGATGGAGTTGAAAGCGACGCTTGATGTGCTTGGTCTTCTTATGAAACCTGGGCTCCTTGGCAAGGGCAATAGCTCCAGTATTGTCATAGAAGAGTTTGATCGGCCCCGATGCATTGGGTATGACTCCTAGGTCGGTGATGAACTCCTTCACCCAAATAGCTTCATGCGCTGCCTCCGAGGCTGCCACGTACTCCGCTTCACATGTAGATCCCGCCACGACACTCTGCTTGCAGCTGCACCAGCTTACTGCTCCACCATTCAACATATACATGTATCCGGTTTGTGACTTAGAGTCATCCAGATCTATATCGAAGCTAGCGTCGACGTAACCCTTTACGGCGAGCTCTTCGTCACCTCCATAAACGAGAAACATGTCCTTTGTCCTTTTCAGGTACTTTAGGATATTTTTGACCACTGTCCAGTGTTCCTTGCCGGGATTACTTTGGTACCTTCCTACCAAACTTACGGCAAGGTTTACATCAGGTCTGGCACACAGCATGGCATACATAATAGATCCTATGGCTGAAGCATAGGGGATGACACTCATCTCTTCTTTATCATTTGCCGTGGTCGGGCATTGAGCCGAGCTCAATCTCACACCTTGCAGTACAGGCAAGAACCCTTTCTTGGACTGATCCATTTTGAACTTCTTCAAAATATTATCAAGGTATGTGCTTTGTGAAAGACCTATGAGGCGTCTCAATCTATCCCTATAGATCTTGATGCCTAATATGTAAGCAGCTTCTCCAAGGTCCTTCATTGAAAAACACTTATTCAAGTAGGCCTTAATGCTGTCCAAAAGTTCTATATCATTTCCCATCAAAAGTATGTCATCTACATATAATATGAGAAATGCTACAGAGCTCCCACTCACTTTCTTGTAAACGCAGGCTTCTCCATAAGTCTGCATAAACCCAAATGCTTTGATCATCTCATCAAAACGAATGTTCCAACTCCGAGATGCTTGCACCAGCCCATAAATGGATCGCTGGAGCTTGCATACTTTGTTAGCATTCTTAGGATCGACAAAACCTTCCGGCTACATCATATACAACTCTTCCTTAAGATGCCCGTTAAGGAATGCCGTTTTGACGTCCATCTGCCATACCTCATAATCATAGTATGCGACAATTGCTAACATGATTCGGACGGACTTCAGCTTCGCTACGAGAGAGAAAGTTTCATCGTAGTCAACCCCTTGAACTTGTCGATAACCCTTAGCGACAAGTCAAGCTTTATAGATGGTAATATTACCATCCGCGTCCGTATTCTTCTTAAAGATCCATTTGTTTTCTATCGCTCGCCGATCATCGGGCAAGTCTGTCAAAGTCCATACTTTGTTTTCATACATGGATTCTATCTCGGATTGCATGGCTTCAAGCCATTTTTTGGAATTTGGGCCCGCCATCGCTTCTTCATAGTTCGAAGGTTCACCGTTGTCTAACAACATGATTTCCAGGACAGGGTTGCCATACCACTCTAGTGTGGAACGTGTCCTTGTGGACCTACGAGGTTCAGTAGCAACTTGATCCGAAGTACCTTGATCATGATCATTAATTTCCTCTCCAGTTGGTGTAGGCACCACAGGAACATTTTCCTGAGCTGCACTACTTTCCGGTTCAAGAGGTAGTACTTCATCGAGTTCTACTTTCCTCCCACTTCTTTCGAGAGAAACTCTTTTTCCAGAAAGGATCCGTTCTTGGCAACAAAGGTCTTGCCCTCGGATCTTAAGTAGAAGGTATACCCAATGGTTTCCTTAGGGTATCCTATGAAGACACATTTTTCTGACTTGGGTTCGAGCTTTTCAGGTTGTAATTTCTTGACATAAGCATTGCATCCCCAAACTTTTTAGAAATGACAGCTTAGGTTTCTTCCCAAACCATAATTCATACGGTGTCGTCTCAACGGATTTAGACGGTGCCCTATTTAAAGTGAATGTAGCTGTCTCTAGAGCGTATCCCCAAAATGATAGCGGTAAATCGGTAAGAGACATCATAGATCGCACCATATCCAATAGAGTGCGATTACGACGTTCGGACACACCGTTACGCTGAGGTGTTCCAGGCGGCGTGAGTTGTGAAACGATTCCACATTTCCTTAAGTGTGTACCAAATTCGTGACTTAAGTATTCTCCTCCACGATCTGATCGTAGGAACTTTATCTTTCGGTCACGTTGATTCTCTACCTCATTCTGAAATTCCTTGAACTTTTCAAAGGTTTCAGACTTGTGCTTCATTAAGTAGACATACCCATATCTACTCAAGTCATCAGTGAGAGTGAGAACATAACGATATCCTCCGCGAGCCTCAATGCTCATTGGACCGCACACATCGGTATGTATGATTTCCAATAAGTTAGTTGCTCGCTCCATTGTTCCGGAGAACGGAGTCTTGGTCATTTTGTCCATGAGGCATGGTTCGCATGTGTCAAATGATTCATAATCAGAGACTCTAAAAGTCCATCAGCATGGAGCTTCTTCATGCGCTTGACACCAATGTGACCAAGGCAGCAGTGCCACAAGTATGTGGGACTATCGTTATCAACTTTACATCTTTTGGTATTCACGCTATGAATATGTGTAACATTACGTTTGAGATTCATTAAGAATAAACCATTGACCATCGGGGCATGACCATAAAACATATCTCTCATATAAATAGAACAACCATTATTCTCGAATTTAAATGAGTAGCCATCTCGTATTAAACGAGATCGAGATACAATGTTCATGCTCAAACTTGGCACTAAATAACAATTATTGAGGTTCATAACTAATCCCGTGGGTAAATGTAGAGGTAGCGTGCCGACGGTGATCACATCGACCTTGGAACCATTCCTGACGCGCATCGTCACCTCATCCTTCGCCAGTCTCCGCTTATTCCGCAGCTCCTGCTGTGAGTTACAAATATGAGCAACGACACCGGTATCAAATACCCAGGAGTTAATACGAGTACTGGTAAGGTACACATCAATTACATGTATATCAAATATACCTTTAGTGTTGCCGGCCTTCTTGTCTGCTAAGTATTTGGGGCAGTTCCGCTTCCAGTGACCCTTCCCCTTGCAATAAAAGCACTCAGTCTTAGGCTTGGGTCCATTCTTTGACTTCTTCCCGGCAACTGGCTTACCGGGCGCGGCAACATCTTTGCCGTCCTTCTTGAAGTTCTTCTTACCCTTGCCCTTCTTGAACTTCGTGGTCTTATTGACCATCAACACTTGATGTTCTTTCTTGATTTCAACCTCTGCTGACTTCAGCATTGAAAATACTTCAGGAATGGTCTTCACCATCCCCTGCATATTGTAGTTCAACACAAAGCTCTTGTAGCTCGGTGGGAGCGACTGAAGGATTCTGTCAATGACCGCCTCGTCCGGGAGGTTGATCTCCAGCTGGGACAGGCAGTTGTGCAACCCAGACATTTTGAGTATGTGCTCACCGACAGAACTGTTTTCCTCCATCTTACAACTATAGAACTTGTCAGAGACTTCATATCTCTCGACCCGGGCATGAGCTTGAAAAACCATTTTCAGCTCCTCGAACATCTCATATGCTCCGTGTTTCTCAAAACGCTTTTGGAGCCCCGGTTCTAAGCTGTAAAGCATGCCGCATTGAACGAGGGAGTAATCATCAGCACATGACTGCCAAACATTCATAACGTCTTGGTTCTCTGGGATGGGTGCTTCACCTAGCGGTTCATCTAGGACATATGCTTTCTTGGCTGCTATGAGGATGATCCTCAGGTTCCGGACCCAGTCCGAATAGTTGCTGCCATCATCTTTCAGCTTGGTTTTCTCTAGGAACGTGTTGAAGTTCATGTTGACATGAGCGTTGGCCATTTGATCTACAAGACATATTTTGCAAAAGTTTTAGACTAAGTTCATGATGATTAAGTTTATCTAATCAAATTATTGAATGAACTCCCACTCAGATTTGACATCCCTCTAGTCATCTAAGTGTTACACGATCCGAGTCGACTAGGCTGTGTCCGATCATCACGTGAGACGGACTAGTCATCATCGGTGAACATCTCCATGTTGATCGTATCTTCCATACGACTCATGTTCGACCTTTCGGTCTCTTGTGTTCCGAGGCCATGTCTGTACATGCTAGGCTCGTCAAGTTAACCCTAAGTGTTCTGCATGTGTAAATCTGTCTTACACCCGTTGTATGTGAACATAAGGATCTATCACACCCGATCATCATGTGGTGCTTCGAAACGATGAATTTTAGCAACGGTGCACAGTTAGGGGGAACACTTTCTTGAAATTATTATAAGGGATCATCTTATTTACTACCGCCGTTCTAAGTAAACAAGATGCATAAAACATAATAAACATCACATGCAATTATATAGTAGTGACATGATATGGCCAATATCATATAGCTCCTTCGATCTCCATCTTCGGGGCTCCATGATCATCTTCGTCACCGGCATGACACCATGATCTCCATCATCATGATCTCCATCATTGTGTCTTCATGAAGTTGTCACGCCAATGACTACTTCTACTTCTATGGCTAACGCGTTTACCAATAAAGTAAAGTAATTTACATGGCGTTCTTCAATGACACGCAGGTCAAACAAAAAATAAAGACAACTCCTATGGCTCCTGCCAGTTGTCATACTCATCGACATGCAAGTCGTGATTCCTATTACAAGAACATGATCTCATACATCACAATATATCATTCATCATTCATCACAACTTCTGGCCATATCACATCACATGACAATTGCTGCAAAAACAAGTTAGACGTCCTCTAATTGTTGTTGCATCTTTTACGTGGCTGTAATTGGGTTCTAGCAAGAATGTTTTCTTACCTACGAATAACCACAACGTGATTTTTGTCAACTTCTATTTACCCTTCATAAGGACCCTTTTCATCAAATACGCTCCAACTAAAGTAGGAGAGACAGACACCCGCTAGCCACCTTATGCAACTAGTGCATGTCAGTCGGTGGAACCTGTCTCACGTAAGCGTACGTGTAAGGTCGGTCCGGGCCGCTTCATCCCACAATACCGCTGAAGCAAGAAAAGACTAGTAGCGGCAAGCATGTTGACAAGATCTAAGCCCACAACAAAATTGTGTTCTACTCATGCAATAGAGAACTACGCATAGACCTAGCTCATGATGCCACTGTTGGGGAACGTTGCAGAAAATAAAAAATTTCCTACGGTTTCACCAAGATCCGTCTATGAGTTCATCCAAGCAACGAGTGAAAGGAGAGATGCATCTACATACCACTTTGTAGATCGCGAGCGGAAGCGTAAAAAAGAACGGGGTTGAAGTAGTCGTTCTCGTCGTGATCCTATCACCGGAGATCCTAGCGCCGAACGGACGGCACCTCCGCGTTCAACACACGTACGGTCAGCGTGACGTCTCCTCCGTCTTGATCCTGCAAGGGGGAAGGAGAGGTTGATGATGATCCAGCAGCACGACGGTGTGGTGGTGGATGCAGCAGAACTCCGGCAGGGCTTCGCCAAGCTGCTGCGGGAGGAGGACGAGGTGTAGCAGGGGAGGGAGGCGCCAAGACACAAGGGTGCGGCTACCCTCCCCCCTGCCCTCCTTTATATAGGCCCCCAGGGGGGGCGCCGGCCCTGGGAGATCCAATCTCCCAAGGGGGCGGCGGCCAGGGGGGGTGGAGTGCCCCCCAAGGCAAGTGGTGCGCCCCCCCCCCCCACCTAGGGTTTCCAACCCTAGGCGCAGAGGGGGCCCAAGGGGGGGGGCGCACCAGCCCACTAGGGGCTGGTTACCCTCCCACTTCAGCCCACGGGGCCCTCCGGGATAGGTGGCCCCACACGGTGGACCCCCGGGACCCTTCCGGTGGTCCCGCTACAATACCGGGTGACCCTGAAACTTTCCCGATGACCGAAACAACACTTCCTATATAGTTTTATTTACCTCCGGACCATTCCGGAACTCCTCGTGACGTCCGGGATCTCATCCGGGACTCCTAAAAACATTCGGTTTGCTGCATACTCATATTCATACAACCCTAGCGTCACCGAACCTTAAGTGTGTAGACCCTACGGGTTCGGAAGACATGTAGACATGACCGAGACGGCTCTCCGGTCAATAACCAACAGCGGGATCTGGATACCCATGTTGGCTCCCACATACTCCTCGATGATCTCATCGGATGAACCACGATGTTGAGGATTCAAGCAACCCCGTATACTATTACCTTTGTCAGACAGTATGTTACTTGCCCGAGACTCGATCATTGGTATCCCAATACCTCGTTCAGTCTCGTTTCCGGCAAGTCACTTTACTCGTACCGTAATGCATGATCCCGTGACCAGACACTTGGTCACTTTGAGCTCATTATGATGATGCACTACCGAGTGGGCACAGTGATACCTCTCCATTATACGGAGTGACAAATCCCAGTCTCGATCCGTGTCAACCCAACAGACACTTTCGGAGATACCTGTAGTGCACCTTTATAGTCACCCAGTTACGTTGTGACGTTTGGTACACCCAAAGCACTCCTACGGTATCCGGGAGTTACATGATCTCATGGTCTAAGGAAGAGATACTTGACATTGGAAAAGTTCTAGCAAAACAAACTACACGATCTTGTGCTATGCTTAGGATTGGGTCTTGTCCATCAAATCATTCTCCTAATGATGTGATCCCGTTATCAACGACATCTAATGTCCATAGTCAGGAATCCATGACTATCTGTTGATCAACGAGCTAGTCAACTAGATCCTTACTAGGGACATATTATGGTCTATGTATTCACACGTGTATTATGATTTCCGGATAATACAATTATAGCATGAATAAAGACAATTATCATGAACAAGGAAATATAAATCCTTTTATTATTGCCTCTAGGGCATATTTCCAACACCTTGTGGGGGGGTGCACCAGCCCACCCGGGGCTGGTCCCCTCCCACACTTGGCCCATGCAGTCCTCCGGGGATGGTGGCCCCACTTAGTGGACCCCCGGGACCCTCCCGGTGCTCCCGGTACGTTACCGATAAAGCCCGAAACTTTTCCGGTGACCAAAATAGGACTTCCCATATATAAATCTTTACCTCCGGACCATTCCGGAACTCCTCGTGATGTTCGGGATCTCATCCGGGACTCCAAACAACATTCGGTAACCACATACAAACTTCCTTTATAACCCTAGCATCATCGAACCTTAAGTGTGTAGACCCTACGGGTTCGGGAACCATGCAGACATGACCGAGACGTTCTCCGGTCAATAACCAACAACGGGATCGGGATACCCATGTTGGCTCCCACATGTTCCACGATGATCTCATTGGATGAACCACGATGTTGAGGACTCAATCAATCCCGTATACAATTCCCTTTGTATAGCGGTATTGTACTTGCCCGAGATTCGATCGTCGGTATGCCGATACCTTGTTCAATCTCGTTACCGGCAAGTCTCTTTACTCGTTCCGTAACACATCATCCCGTGATCAACCCCTTGGTCACATTGTGCACATTATGATGATGTCCTACCGAGTGGGCCCAGAGATACCTCTCCGTTTACATGGAGTGACAAATCCCAGTCTCGATTCGTGCCAACCCAACAGACACTTTTGGAGACACTTGTAGTGCACCTTTATAGCCACCCAGTTACGTTGTGACGTTTGGTGCACCCAAAGCATTCCTACGGTATCCGGGAGTTGCACAATCTCATGGTCTAAGGAAATGATACTTGACATTTGAAAAGCTTTAGCATACGAACTACGATCTTTGTGCTAGGCTTAGGATTGGGTCTTGTCCATCACATCATTCTCCTAATGATGTGATCCCGTTATCAATGACATCCAATGTCCATGGTCAGGAAACCGTAACCATCTATTGATCAACGAGCTAGTCAACTAGAGACTTACTAGGGACATGGTGTTGCCTATGTACCCACACATGTATCTAAGTTTCCTTTCAATACAATTATAGCATGGATAATAAACGATTATCATGAACAAGGAAATATAATAATAACTAATTTATTATTGCCTCTAGGGCATATATCCAACAGTCTCCCACTTGCACTAGAGTCAATAATCTAGTTCACATCGCCATGTGATTAACACTGATAGGTCACATTGCCATGTGATCAACATCCAAAGAGTTTACTAGTTTCACTAAACTAGTTCACATCACCATGTGATTAAGACTCAATGAGTTCTGGGGTTTTATCATGTTTTGCTTGTGAGAGAGGTTTTAGTCAATGGGTCTGCAACATTCAAATATGTATGTACTTTGCAAATCTCTAGGTCATACCGTAAATGCTACTTCCACGCTCCACTTGGAGCTATTCCAAATGGTTGCTCCACTATATGTATCCGGTTTGCTACTTAGAGTCATTCAGATAGGTGTTAAATCTTGCATCGACGTAACCCTTTACGCCAAACTCTTTATCACCTCCATAATCGAGAAACATTTCCTTATTCCTCTAAGGATATTTTGACCGCTGTCCAATGATCGTTCCTGGATCATTCTTGTACCCCTTGACTGACTCATGGCAAGGCACACTTCTGGTGCGGTACACAGCATAGCATACTATAGAGCCTATGTCTGAAGCATAGGGGACGACCTTTGTCCTTTCTCTCTCTTCTGCCGGGGTCGAGCTTTAACTCTTAACTTCATACCTTACTACTCAGGCAAGAACTCCTTCTTTGACTGATCCATCTTGAACACCTTCAAGATCATGTCAAGGTATGTGCTCATTTGAAAGTACCATTGAGCGGTTTTTGATCTATCCTCATAGATCTTGATGCTCAATGTTCAAGTAGCTTAATCCAGGTTTTCCATTGAAAAACAGCTTTCAAACAACCCTATATGCCTTCCAGAAATTCTACATCATTTCTGATCAACAATATGTCAACAACATATACTCATCAGAAATCCTATAGTGCTCCCACTCACTTCTTTGGAAATACAAGTTTCTCATAAACTTTGTATAGACCCAAAATCTTTGATCATCTCATCAAAGCGCACATTCCAACTCCGAGATGCTTACTCCAGTCCTTAGAAGGATTGCTGGAGCTTTACATACTTGTTAGCGTCTTTCAGGATTGTCAAAAACCTTCTGGTTGTATCACATACAACCTTTCCTCAAGAAAACTGTCAAGGAAACAATGTTTTGACATCCTATAATGCAGTAACTGCTAATCCAATTCCAACAGACTCTTAGCATCGCTACGAGTGACAAAGCCTCACCGTAGTCAACTCCTTGAACTTGTCGGAAACCATCTTTAACGACAAGTCGAGCTTTCTTAATGGTGATACTTACCATCATTGTCTGTCTTCCCTATAAAGTCCATCTTTATCCAATGGCCTTACCACAATCAAGTATTTCTTCCAAAGTCATGGATCCTCTCTCGGATTTTATGGCCTCGAGCCATTCATCGGAATCCGGGCCCACCATCGCTTCTCCATAGCTCGTAGGTTCATTGTTGTCTAGCAACATGACCTCTAAGACAGGATTGCGTACCACTCTAAAGTAGTACGCATCCTTGTCGACCTACAAGGTTCGGTAGTGACTTGATCCGAAGCATCATGATCACTATCATCAGCTTCCGCTTCAATTGGTGTAGGTGCCACATGAACAACTTCCTGTGCCCTGCTACACACTGTTGAAGTGATGGTTCAATAACCTCATCAAGTCTCCACCATCCTCCTACTCAATTCTTTCGAGAGAAACTTTTCCTCGAAAAAAAGACCCGTTTTTATAAACAATTACTTTTGCTTCCGGATCTGAGATAGGAGGTATACCCAACCATTTTGGGTATCCCTATGAAGATGTATTTATCCGCTTTGGGTTCGAGCTTATCTACCTGAAACTTTTTCACATAAGCGTCGCAGCCCCAAACTTTTAAGAAACGACAACTTAGGTTTCTCCAAACCATAGTTCAAACGGTGTCGTCTCAACGGAATTACGTGGTGCCCTATTAAAGTGAGTGCGGTTGTCTCTAATGCCTAAGCCATGAACGATAGTGGTAATTCGATAAGAGACATCATGGTACACACCATATATATATCCAATAGGGTGCAACTATGATGTTCGGATACACCATCACACTATGGTGTTCCAGGCGGTATTAATTGTGAAACAATTTCCACAATGTCTTAATTGCGTGCCAAAGCACGTAACTCAGATAGTCATCTCTATGATCATATCATAGACATTTTAACCTCTTGTCACGATGATCTTCAACTTCACTCTGAAATTACTTGAACCATTCAATAATTCAGACTTGTGTTTCATCAAGTAAATATACTCAGTATCTACTTAAATCATCCGTGAAGTAAGAACATAACGATATTCACTGCATGCCTCAGCACTCATTGGACTGCACACCTCAAAATGTGTTACTTCCAACAAGTTGCTATCTTGTTCCATTTTACTGAAAATGAGGCTTTTCAGTCATCTTTCCCACGTGGTATGATTTGCATTTCTCAAGCGATTCAAAATCAAGTGAGTCCAAACGATCCATCTGCATGGAGTTTCTTCATGCGTATACACAAATAGACATGGCTCGCATGTCTCAAACTTTTCAAAAACGAGTGAGTCCAAAGATCCATCAACATGGAGCTTCTTCATGTGTTTTATACCAATATGACTTACATGGTAGTGCCACAAGTAAGTGGTACTATCATTACTATCTTATATCTTTTGGCATGAAAATGTGTATCACTACGATCGAGATTCAATGAACCATTCTTTTAGGTGCAAGACCATTGAAGGTATTATTCAAATAAATAGAGTAACCATTATTCTCCTTACATGAATAACCGTATTGTGATAGACATAATCCAATCATGTCTATGCTCAACGCAAACACCAAATAACAATTATTTAGTTTTAACACCAATCTCGATGGTAGACGGAGCAGGCGATGCTTGATCACATCAACCTTGGAAACACTTCCAACACACATCGTCATCTCACCTTTAGCTAGTCTCCATTTATTCTGTAGCTATTTTATTTCGAGTTACTAACACTTAGCAACCGAATCGGTATCTAATACCCTGGTGCTACTTGGAGTACTAGTGAAGTACACATTAACATAATGTATATCCAATATACTTCTATCGACCTTGCCAGCCTTCTTATCTACCAAGTATCTAGGGTAATCCTGCTCCAGTGGCTGTTCCCCTTATTACAGAAGCACTTAGTCTCAGGTTTAGGTTCAACCTTGGGTTTCTTCACTGGAGCAGCAGCTGATTTGCCGTTTCATGAAGTATCCCTTCTTGCCCTTGCCCTTCTTGAAACTAGTGGTTTCACCAACCATCAACAATTGATGCTCCTTCTTGATTTCTACTTTCACGGTGTCAAACATCGTGAATACCTCAAGGATCATCATATCTATCCCTGATATGTTATAGTTCATCACGAAGCTCTAGCAGCTTGGTGACAATGACTTTGGAGAAACATCACTATCTCATCTGGAAGATCAACTTGTCGTGGTTCTAAGTCTGACAGTAGAATGGGGGGTAAGTATGGAAAGGCAAGGTCCTAGCTATGGAGTAGTTGTACACACGGGTGTTTAGCGAGTTCAGGCCCTTCTCGGAGGAACTAACAGCCCTACATCTCGGAGCCCGGAGGCGGTCGACTGATCTCTGTGTATATGAGTTACAGGGGTGCGAACCCTTCTACCAGTGGAGGGGGGTGGCTTATATAGAGGACGCCAGGACCCCAGCCAGCCCACATAGAGGAGGGTTAAAGTACATTAAGGCCGAGCGTTACTGGTAACGCCCTACATAAAGTGTCATCATGACCATTAAGACTACTTAATTACAGACCTTTGGATACAGCATAGATCCTGAACTTCTGATGGTCGAGTGCGTCTTCATGGTCGAGTGTCTTCTAGCCGGTCGAGTGGAGTCTCCCTTGGTCGAGTGGATCTTCTCTTGGTCGACTGGAAGGTAGCTTCGTCTGATGATGTCCTTGGGTATGGTATCCTCGATAGGTCCATGACCCTACCCTAGGTACATAACCTCATCATTAGCCCCCAAATGGATCGAGGTTCGAGTGAGGAAGGAGTTGACGATTTTCTCTGACTTATTTACTGTACTTTGATTATGTCGTATCTTGGATCGGCGATTCTTCTTTCGGCGTTGGCGTCGACTTTTACTTCAGTCGCCTTGATCCATTCTTATCTTTTGTCGAGTGAACTTTTGAACTCTGGTGAACTTCCGAGCGACAGATCGCGGGAAGGATATCGTCTGACAGATTGATCTGCTGTTAGCGGATTTTGCGGGATCTGAAATTTGGGAAGCGCGCGAAGCGGGGCGATCCGCGGCAATCGGGCGGGATAAGGCATGGACGCCTCGATTTCTGCGCCGCCTTTTTCGCCACGTATCATACGTGTGTGACTGTTTTGGGATGTGACAGATCTGCTCGGACCCACTCGTCAGCCACTCGGAAGCGCCCTTATATAAAGCGTCGGGGAAGAGTTTTTGAACAGTGCCTCCCCATTCTCCTCTCTTCCCTCTCTGCCTTCGCCCACGGCGCCTGCTCCTACCTCCGCCTTATCCACCTCTCGAGTGCTTCGCCGGCGATAATGGTGAAGGAGAAGACGGCGGCTCTAGAGCGTACGAAGAAGGCGACGGCGACGGGGCAAGCGAAGGGGAGACCGTCCAGTCGGGGCGGATCTTTGTCGAGGTCCCGCCTGCCGAAGGGTTGGGTCCAAGGGGATTGGATCCGCTCGACCATCACTGAGAAGGACCTCAACGACCTGGCCAATGAGGGACTGATCCCCCACGGGTCAGCGACGCTCCCGGGGTCCGAGTGTCAACCGCAGCCGCAGGAGGGTGAGTGCGTTCTCTTAGCCACTCACGTAGATCGTGGTTTTTCTCTGCCGCTGAGTGTGTTCTTCCGTGGGTTTCTGAATTTCTTTGGGGCGCAACTCCACCATTTCAATCCCAATTCCATCGCCTATCTTGCTGCCTTTGTGTCCATGTGCGAGAACTTCCTGGGTTGTCGACCGCATTGGGGTCTCTTCAAGCACATATTCACCTGTCGGTCGCAGACAGTAAAAAAGGCGAGTCCGGGTGATGAGAGGACCAAGGTTATTCAGATGTGCGGGGGTCTTGGGATTCAGTTGAGGAATAAGAGCACTTTCCCGGCCATGACCCTTCCTGAGTCGGTCAGAGGGTGGCAGTCGACTTGGTTCTACTGCCAAGACGAGTCGACGCCGGGGCAGTCGACTGGTCTCCCTCCGTTCTCCATGGACCGAGTGGACAAACCGTCTTCTCTGAAGGTGCTTCCTGAGGAGAAAGCCGAGGTAAAAATGTTGGTGGAGCGCATGGTCCAACTTGTTCGGGACGGAGTGACGGGCATGGATCTTCTGGAAGTCTTCCTTAGGCGGCGCATCCAACCGCTCCAGTACCGAGGCCACCCGATGTGGCTATACTGTGGTACCGAAGACACCACTCAGGTCCATCCAGAGGCAGTCGACGACGCCACGCTGGAGAGGTGGGTGACCGCCATCACAGGGAACAAGGACAACCCACGAGGAGCGAGGAGGATCCCGCCACTCGACTATACCTATACGCCGGACAAGGTATGGCCGCTTATCTCCGAGTGTAATTTTGTTTTATCCATTCTGCTTTGCCGCGAATTGGTCGATTGATCTTTGTTGTCTGACAGGCCACCACTGAATTGTACTCGATGCCCAATGGGGCGCAGACGCCGACTGAGGAGGAGGAAGGAAGTGGGGGCGAAAGCCCGGAGGAGTGGGATTCGGATGCTGACGACGACAACGAGGGTGATGACTCTGGTGAGGAGGAAGAAGAGGAGGAGGAGGAGGAAGTTGCACCTCCCCGCTCGGAAAGACGCTCGAAGCTTGCCCATGATCCAGCGACTGAGTGGGGTAAGGGGGTCGCAACCGCTTCCCAGTCGACCAAGCGCCCTCGGACCACTTCTCCGACGCCGACTGAGAAGGCTCCGAAGCAATCTCGAGTGGCCCTGTCGAAGCCTGCAAAGGTCTTGCCGAAGATGAAGATGGTGATCCCCACTATCTCAGGGTAATGGTAGTTTTGAGCTTTCCCTGTTTCATGAATTTGTTCTTGGTAGACTCATGGGCCAATCGACTGACTTTTGGAAATGCGGCGCTGCTACTTCCGACACTTCGGCGAGAGCCGAAGACCACGAGATGGAGGATGCTGCAACCTCGAACCCTGGTATGACTCCTGCATTGCCGTTTTTAGTCGACTGACTCATTGTCTCTAATTTTGATTCTTTCTGCAGTTTCATCTAACATTGTTATTGACCTTCCTGATGACGACGACGAAGAACCACCACGGCCGAGGAAAAGCAAGAAAACGTCTGCTGGCAAGGCGACTCAGGATGTGCCGGCACCCGAGACGTTGGTCGTGGAGGGAGACAATGTCACTCGACCCACCGTAACCTTCGCGGTGCCGTTGATGAGTGCTCGCCCTTCGTCGTCGAGTGCTGCTCAACCCTCGCTTTTCTCCACCTACCTCGTTCCAGAAGACCAAGCCAGTGCTGCTAAAGAAGCGATACGCCAGGCGGGGGTCATGATGGAGCAAGTGAAGGCAATTCGAGAAGCCAGCCAGGCAGCCTATGACGCCAGTTCGGCACTCCAGAGTAATGTTCAGGTCAGTCGGTCACTGCATGTTCTTCTTTCTGAAATTCCTAGAGTCTGTCCTACACCCACTGGGTGTGTGTCGATTGAAATTCTGGGTTAGTGGGGGCACGCTGAGTGCACCCACTGGGTGTAGTCCCCAAGGCTATGGTGGACTGCTGGCAGTCGACCATAGTCTTTATGCTTTGAGTTTTTCTTTACTCGACAAGGTCGAATAGATTCATAGACCGGTGGGGGCACGCTGAGTGCACCCACTGGGTGTAGTCCCCGAGACTGTGGTCGACTGCTGGCAGTCGACTATAGTCTAAAGAACATTGCCTCTTTTTTTTTGTTGGTCGACTGGTCGACTCTTGATGAAACTAGTGGGGACACGCTGAGTGCACCCACTGGGTGTAGTCCCCGAGACTATGGTCGAATGTTTGCATTCGACCGTAGTCTTAGAAATGCTATGATTTTTCTTTACTCACTCGGAAGTGAATTGTCTTTGACGTCTGTTGATTGATTCTTCGTAGAAATCCTGTGACCTTGCGGCTCGTTATACTGAGTTGGAGAACAAACACATTCAGCTCGAGCTCGATCTGAAACTGGCCCAAGAGAACTTGACGAAGGCGAAGGAGGAAGCTAAAGGTATGCTTGGTGAGGCCTTTGACGACTGCCTTTGCCTCTCACTTGTTTCCGAATCTAATCTCAGTGTAACTTTGTAGGCAAAGTGAGGGACGCCCTGAAGAAACAAGAGCTCGACTTGGCTGAGATGCAAAAAAACTGCTTTAGAGAAGACCAGGCTAGCGGATGAGAAGCTGGCTTCAGTGACTAAGCTTGAAGAAGAAAACACCAATCTGAAAGCTGCTCTTGATGCTGCCAACCAGGAGGTCACTCGACTGAAAAGCGACAAGACCACCCTGAATGACAAGGCCAGCGAGTTGAAGAGAAAGAAGGATGATCTAGAGGCTTATCTGGGTGGACTCGCCAAGAAGTTGTTCCTCATGCTTGAAGGTAATCCTTTGTATCAAACAAATATTTTAATTGTAACCTCTGACTGTTTGTCTTGACTCGGTGGTTGTGGTTGCAGAATTTTGTCAGAACTTTGAAGAGGAGACTGGTCGACTGGAAGTAAACCTGGACCCCATCAACTCTCCTGTGAAAGATGAAGTCGCCATGAACGTGCTCCGACTTGAATCTCGTGTTGCTGCCGTCATCGATTATCTCGCAAGGCTGAAGGTCGCAACTTCCCGCGTCGACACAACACTCTGGCCAAGAGAGACACTCCAGAACGACCTCGAGTCTCTGATGACTCGACTGAACGAGGTCCCAAGTCGAGTGCAGGAGTGGAAGAAGTCTTCGGCCAGGTGCGGCGCGGATGTTGCTCTATATCTGGTCCGCGTTCACTGCAAGGATGCACGAGAGGACAAGCTGGTGGCTCTCAGGGTGGCCAACACCAAGAAGCACGATTTCAGATCTTTCATGGAGACCTTCATTGCCGCTGCCACTCGGATTGCAGATGGAATTGATCTGGACGAGTTTGTGGCACCTTCCAGCCCTCCACAGGAGGGGTAAAAAACTTCTGAGCTTGATACTTTAAATTTGCCTCGGTATGCCGAGTGAGTTTTGTAACCGACAAACCTTAACAGGCCTAGCGCCTGAGCACTTTCAGTTTTGCTAGGTGTTATCCGAACTTGAGTTCGTCGCTGAATATGTTTGCATTTGGTTTGAGGCGTCTTTTGCAGGTTAAAGCGAAGCGCTTATTGCCATCGACTTGTCCCCCAATTCACTTAGGCGAGCACTGGGCTGCAGCTAAGCCCCCGAGTGGGAGGTCTGCTCTCCACTCGGTAGGATTTCAGAAACTTAGGCGAGCACTGGGCCGCAGCTAAGCCCCCGAGTGGGAGGTCTGCTCTCCACTCGGTAGGATTTCAGACACTTAGGCGAGCACTGGGCTGCAGCTAAGCCCCCGAGTGGGAGGTCTACTCTCCACTCGGTAGGATTTCAGACACTTAGGCGAGCACTGGGCTGCAGCTAAGCCCCCGAGTGGGAGGTCTGCTCTCCACTCGGTAGGATTTTTGAATTGGTGGCGTAGCTCGGAAGGAGAGGGTAGCAGTCGACCTGCACCTCGTCCTCCTTGCAGAATGCATGTTGTACTTGTACTTAGGCGAGTTCTTGGACTGCAGCTAAGCCTCCGAGTGGAAGGCTGGCTTACCACTCGGTAGGATTTTATTTATCTTAGGCGAGTACGTGGACTGCAGCTAAGCCTCCGAGTGGGAGGCTGGCTTACCACTCGGTAGGATTTTATTTATCTTAGGCGAGTACTTGGACTGCAGCTAAGCCTCCGAGTGGAAGGCTGGCTTACCACTCGGTAGGATTTTATTTATCTTAGGCGAGTACTTGGACTGCAGCTAAGCCTCCGAGTGGAAGGCTGGCTTACCACTCGGTAGGATTTTATTTATCTTAGGCGAAACGGATTTCGCAGCTAAGCCTTCGTGTGGGAGACTGGCTCGCCACTCGGTTAGGATTTTTTTACAGACTTGGGCGAATCGTATTCGCAGTCAAGCCACCCACTGGGGGATTGTTTTATATGGACAAAAGCAATAACAATCACTGGGAAAACTATAAAGCTCTTGTCTTTGATAAATAAACTACAGGAGTACTGGGAACATCGATCTGATGCTCGACATTGTAAGGACGGTATGCTCCATTGTGGAGAACCTTGGTGACGATGAAGGGACCTTCCCAAGAAGGAGCAAGCTTGTGTGGTTTCTGCTAGTCCACTCGGAGAACTAAATCTCCTTCCTGGAAGGCTCGACTCTTCACGTTTTTGGCGTGGAAGCGACGCAAGTCTTGTTGATAAATGGTCGATCTGATCAGAGCCATCTCTCTTTCTTCCTCTAAAAGGTCGACTGCGTCCTGCCGCGCTTGTTCTGCTTCAGCTTCGGTGTAGAGCTCGACTCGGGGAGCGTTGTGGAGAAGATCACTCGGCAAGACTGCTTCAGCTCCATAGACCAAGAAGAATGGAGTTCTTCCAGTCGACCGGGTTGGGTGTGGTCCTTAACCCCCAAAGCACCGAGGGAAGTTCATCAACCCATGCACCCGACGCATGCTTGAGATCACGCATCAAACGGGGCTTCAACCCTTTGAGAATCAAACCGCTGGCTCGTTCTGCCTGTCCATTCGACTGTGGATGGGCGACTGAAGCATAGTCGACTCGTGTGCCTTGAGATGTGCAGAAAGCTCTGAATTCTTCAGAATCGAAGTTTGACCCGTTATCAGTGATGATGCTACGCGGGACTCCATATCTAAATATCAGTTCTCGGATGAAGCTGACAGCGGTGCCAGCATCGAGGTTCTTGATGGGTTTGGCCTCAATCCACTTGGTAAACTTGTCGACTGCTACCAGTACATGTGTGAAACCGCTCCTTCCTGTTCTAAACGGGCCAACCATATCCAAACCCCATACAGCAAAGGGCCAGACAAGTGGTATGGTCTTTAAGGCTGAGGCGGGCTTGTGTGACATATTGGAGTAAAATTGACATCCCTCACACTTGTCGACTATCTCCTTCGCCATTTCATTCGCTCTGGGCCAATAAAAACCAGCTCGGTATGCTTTGGCCACGATGGTTCGAGAAGACGCATGATGGCCAAAGGTCCCCGAGTGGATGTCGTTGAGAATCATTCGACCTTCCTCCGGTGTTATACATTTCTGGCTGACTCCAGTCGCACTTTCTCTGTATAACTGACCTCTCATGACGGTGAAGGCTTTGGACCGGCGGACGATCTCTCGGGCTTCTTCTTCATTCTCTGGGAGTTCCTTCCTCAAAATATAGGCGATATAGGGCACTGTCCAATCGGGAGTGATGACCAAAACTTCCATGATTAAGTCGACCACCGTTGGGACCTCGACTTCAATCAGATCTGTGGCGCTTTTAGGCTGCGGGGCTTCTTCAGTGAAAGGATCCTCTTGAACCGATGGTGTTTAGACATGTTCCAAAAACACGCCACTCGGAATGGCTTCCCTCTTGGAACCTATCTTCGCCAAGTCATCGGCTGCTTGATTTTTCAGTCGGGGAACGTGATGGAGTTCTAACCCTTCGAATTTCCTTTCAAGCTTCCTCACTGCATTGCAGTATCCAGTCATGGCTGGGCTTCTAACGTCCCACTCCTTCATCACCTGATTGACCACCAAATCTGAGTCGCCGTAAACCATAAGGCGACGGATGCCGAGTGAAATGGCCATGCGCAACCCATACAACAGTGCTTCATATTCTGCTTCATTGTTGGAGGAATCAAAGTGGATCTGGAGCACATATCTGAGCTTATCTCCTCGGGGAGAAACCAAAACTACCCCAGCACCAGAACCATTTAACATCTTAGAGCCATCAAAGAACATGGTCCAATGCTCCGAGTGAACTTGAGTCGGCTGCTGCTGTTCAATCCACTCGGCAAGGAAATCTGCTATAGCCTGGGACTTAATGGCTTTCTTTGCCTCGAATTTGATATCAAGGGGAAGGAGTTCAATTGCCCATTTAGCCACTCGACCAGTTGCATCTCTGTTGTGCAGAATCTCTGACAATGGTGCGTTGCTGACGACTGTAATGTCATGATCAGAGAAATAATGGGCAACCTTCTTCATGGTCATGTAGATCCCATATACGAGCTTCTGATAATGAGGATATCTTTGCTTCGATGGGGTCAACACTTCAGAGAGATAATACACTGGGCGCTGAAATTTGAAGGTTTTCCCTTCTTCTTCCCGCTCGACCGTAAGTACTGTACTGAGGACTTGTCTTGTGGCTGCAATATAAAGCAACAGAGGCTCTTTGCTGATTGGAGCAGCAAGCACCGGATGGGTGGAGAGCAGAGTTTTTAACTCAGCAAACGCTGCATCAGCTTCTGGAGTCCACTCGAACTTGTCTGCCTTCTTCATCAGTCGGTAAAGGGGCAACGCCTTTTCACTGAGGCGAGAGATGAATCGACTTAACGCGGCCAATCATCCAGTAAGCTTCTGGACATCGTGCACATGCACGGGGCGTTTCATTCGGAGTATGGTGCCAACTTTTTCTGGGTTAGCATCAATTCCTCGTTCGGAAACGAGAAAACCGAGTAACTTCCCGCCAGGTACTCTGAATGTGCACTTTGAAGAATTGAGCTTGATATCATACCTCCTGAGATTGGCAAATGTTTCAGCTAAGTCAGTCAACAGGTCGGAACCCTTTCGCGACTTGACCACGATATCATCCATGTATGCTTCCACATTCCGACTGATTTGAGTGAGTAAACACTTTTGAATCATTCTCATGAACATGGCTCCGGCATTCTTGAGGCCGAATGGCATGGTGATATAGAAGAAGCACCCGAATGGGGTGATGAAAGCTGTTTTGATTTCGTCGGGCCCATACAGATGGATCTGATGATACCCGGAATAAGCGTCTAGAAAAGAAAATCTCTCGCACCCTGCGGTCGAGTCGGCAATTTGGTCGATGCGAGGGAGAGGAAAATGATCTTTCGGGCAGGCCCGATTGATATGTTTGAAATCAATGCACATACGAAGGGAATTGTCCTTTTTGGGAACCATAACGACATTGGCGAGCCACTCGGAGTGGTATATCTCTCGGATGAACTCTGCTGCAAGGAGTCGAGCCACCTCTTCGCCAATGGCTTTTTTCTTCTGAACGGCGGACCGTCGAAGATGTTCTTTAACAGGTTTTGCCTTTGAATCGACTCTAAGGCGATGCTCAGCCAGTCCCCTGGGAACACCTGGCATGTCAGCTGGCTTCCATGCGAAGATGTCCCAGTTCTCACGGAGGAACTGGGTGAGCGCTTCTTCCTATTTAGAGTCGAGTGTAGTGGAAATATGGGTCGGAGCTGCATTGGGGTCAGTCAGGTGGATGTGAACTGGCTTCGTCTCCCCAGACGACTGAAATGCTGACTCTGTGGCGGGCTTCTTGGCCCGCAGTAAATCACTCGAATCTGCGTTCTTCTTGTATCCTTCCAGCTCTATCACTGTTATCTGGTCATCCGCAATCTTTGAGCCTTTCTGGAAACACTCTTCTGCTTTCTTCCGGTTACCAGTGACGGTGATCACGCCTTTGGGGCCAGGCATCTTTAACTTGAGGTACACATAACATGGTCGAGCCATGAAGCGGGCGTAGGCTGGTCTTCCCAAGATAGCGTGGTAGGCGCTCTAGAAATCCACGATTTCAAATGTCAGCTTCTCTTTGCGGAAATGCTTCGAGTCGCCGAACACCACATCCAGAGCTATTTGGCCGAGTGACTCAGCCTTCTTTCCTGGGATGACTCCATGAAAACTCATGTTGCTGGAACTGAGCCTGGACATCGGAATGCCCATTCCCTTGAGCGTCTCTACATACAGTATGTTCAACCCGCTGCCGCCATCCATCAATACCTTCGTCAGTCGAGTGCCTTCAACGACCGGGTCGACCACCAGTGCTTGCCTCCTAGGGGTGGCAATATGAGTAGGATGGTCCGACTGGTCGAAAGTAATGGGAGTTTGCGACCATCTCAGATAGTTTGGTGTTGCCGGTGCGACCATATTGACTTCACGGTTGATCACTTTCAGTCGACTTTTGCTCTCTACATCAGCAAAAATCATCAGAGTGGAGTTGACATAAGGGTATTCTCCATCACTGTCCTGCTTGTCCTCAGCCTTGTCCGACTCCTTCTCTTTGTCCTTCGGCTATTTCCCTTGGAACTGCTGGATTAAGAGTCGGCACTGGCGAGTGGTATGTTTTGGGTAGATGAAGTTACCCTCTTCGTCTTTCTTCGTGTGGATATGACACGGCAGGTCCATCACATCATTACCCTCCTTATCTTTTACCTTCTTGGGGTTCCAAGATCCTTTGGGCTTCCCTTTAAATTTGCCCTGTGTCACGGCTAGAGCCTCTTCAGGAGCTGCTGGCTCGGCCTTCCGCTTTTGCTTTCGACTGGAGTTTCCTTTATCCGACTGACTCGGTTTGTACTTGCCGCTCCAGAGTCGGTCCTCTTCTTCGCCGTTGGCGTACTTGGTGGCTATTTCCATCATCCGACTCAGGGCCATGTCTCCAGTTCGACCAAACTTCAGGCTCAACTCTCTGTTCTTGACGCCATCTTTGAAGGCGCAAACCGCTTGATGGTCCGACACATTCTCTACAGTGTGATGCAAAGTGATCCACCTCTGGATGTAATCCCTTAGTGTTTCACTCGACTTTTGTACACAAACTTGTAGCTCAGTCAATCCAGCAGGTCGCTTGCAAGTTCCCTCAAACGTCCTGACGAACACTCGAGAAAGATCTTCCCAGGTGTAAATGCTGCTGGGAGCCAACTGATTCAACCATGCCGTGGCTGAACCCTCTAGCATAAGTGGCAAATGTTTCATGGCCACCTCATCATTACCACCACCAATCTGAACAGCCACTCGGTAGTCTTCGAGCCAAGTTTCAGGCTTAGACTCTTCGGTGAACTTACTCACCCCAGTCACCAACCTGAAGTTGGGGGGTATCACTGCGGCTCTGATCACTCTGCTAAAACATTCTGGACCTGAAACATGGACTCGGCTGCTTGTGGGCACATCTCTGTCATGACCACCTCTATGAGCTCTATTTCGGTCAACTAAACCTTGCACGATGATGGATCTCGCGTCAAAGCCTGGCTCTCTGGGGTCGACTGGAGCTCTCCGCCCAACACTGAGCTGGCGTCTGTCATCTTGCTGCCGATGGGCGTTAGACCCACTTCTCGGAGGAGGAGTGGGCCTTCGACGCATGTCATCACGATCAAATTGGTCATCATAGTGGTCTCGCCGGCCTTCACGTCCTATGCGCCTCGGAGGCGACCTTGGACTGTGAGCCGACTGAACAGTATTCGCAGTGACAGATCGACTGTGAATCCTGTTACGTGACTGTGACACAACTGAATTCTGATCTCCTGCTGCCCGGAGCAAATCTCTGATCTGCATCAAGCCTCTTCCAGCCTCTGACTGAGAGGGCTGAATTGACTCCGCTATGCGGGCTGTAGCTGCCAAATTCTGAATTGGGGTTCGATATACCTGAGTTGGTTGCAGAAAGAGCTGACGTCGATTGGAGTTAGTCTCTCGTTGACGCGCGCGCTCGTCGAGTGCTCGCTGAAGGTTCTCCAGTCAAGTGCGTTCAGCCAGGTTGGCTAAACGCGCCTCTTCCAGGGCACGAGCCTCAGGTGTTTCTCCTGCTATGGGAGTATGCAGGGCATCCATGTTCCGGCGGTAGAGTTCTTCTCTCTACTGGGAAGTGAGCGGCTCGGGTTGGTACTCTTCATGGGCTTGAGTGGGGTCGTCCTCGTCGTCCATCCCATCGCCGCGGGGGAAACCGGGAGGACTACGGGGCCCGTTGACCATCAGGACCTCCGCCGCTGGGTCACTGCTATCGCACTCGGATGTAGTCCCTACGGAGCCAGTCGACATGTCGAACAGGCCGTAGAGAGATTCGTCGGGCTCAATCGCCGCGACTTGGGTGGTGGCCGATTGGCGAGCCACTGCGTGCCTCACCCATCGCTGGAGCCTCGACCGACCAGAGCGCTTGCGTTGGTGGGAGACAGGAAGGGAGGACAGCGCAGGAGTCGATCGGTATGGAGTCGACAGCTGTCGCAGCAAGACGTCGCGGACACACGCCCGAAAGTGCGTCGTCCCGCGGACGGGGAGCGCGTCGATGTCGAGTGGTGCCTCCTGGAGCCAAGCGGAGTCGTCGGCGATGAAAATGAGCGCACCGAGACGGATCTCATGGCCGTCGACCAGTGCTCTGCCGGAAACCATGATGAAGGCGATCGGACAAATTGCAACTTCTCCAAAAAAGTCGCTAAGACACCTGCCCCACGGTGGGCGCCAACTGTCGTGGTTCTAAGTCTGACAGTAGAATGGGGGGTAAGTATGGAAAGGCAAGGTCCTAGCTATGGGGTAGTTGTACACACGGGTGTTTAGCGAGTTCAGGCCCTTCTCGGAGGAAGTAACAGCCCTACGTCTCGGAGCCCGGAGGCGGTCGACTGATCTCTGTGTATATGAGTTACAGGGGTGCGAACCCTTCTACTAGTGGAGGGGGGTGGCTTATATAGAGGACGTCAGGACCCCAGCCAGCCCACGTAGAGGAGGGTTAAAGTACATTAAGGCCGGGCGTTACTGGTAACGCCCTACATAAAGTGTCATCATGACCATTAAGACTACTTAATTACAGACCGTTTGGATACAGCATAGATCCTGAACTTCTGATGGTCGAGTGCGTCTTCATGGTCGAGTGTCTTCTAGCCGGTCGAGTGGAGTCTCCCGTGGTCGAGTGGAGCTTCTCTTGGTCGACTGGAAGGTAGCTTCGTCTGATGATGTCCTTGGGTATGGTATCCTAGATAGGTCCATGACCCTACCCTAGGTACATAACCTCATCACAAATCCCACTCGATTCAAGTGATTGTTGCACTCAGACAATCTGAGCACAAGCTCAATGATTGAGCTTTTCTCCCTTAGTTTGCAGGCTAAGAAAATCATCGGAGGTCTTATACCTCTTGACGTGGGCACGAGCCTGAAATCCCAATTTCAGCCCTCGAAACATCTCATATGTTCCGCGATGTTTCGAAAACGTCTTTGGTGCCTCAACTCTAAACCGTTTAACTGAACTATCGCGTAGTTATCAAAACGTGTATGTCCGATGTTCGCAACATCCACAGACGACGTTTGGGGTTCTGCACACTGAGCGGTGCATTAAAGACATAAGCTTTCCACTGATCGCATAATCACTACTGTCAACTTTCAACTATATTTTCTCTAGGAACATATCTAAAACAGTAGAACTAAAGCACGAGCTTTTACATAATTTGCAAAGGGCTTTTGACTATGTTCAGGATAATTAAGTTCATCTAATGAACTCCCACTCAGATAGACATCCCTCTAGTCATCTAAGTGATTACATGATCCGACACTAGGCCGTGTCCGATCATCACGTGAGACGGACTAGTCATCATCGGTGAACATCTTCATGTTGATCGTATCCTCCATACGACTCATGCTCGACCTTTCGGTCTCTTGTGTCTGAGGCCATGTCTGTACATGCTAGGCTCATCAAGTTAACCTAAGTGTTTCGCGTGTGTAAATCTGGCTTACACCCGTTGTATGTGAACGTTAGAATCTATCACACCCGATCATCACGTGGTGCTTCGAAATGACGAACTTTCGCAACGGTGCACAGTTAGGGGGAACACTTTCCTGAAATTTTAATGAGGGATCATCTTATTTACTACCGTCGTTCTAAGCAAATAAGATGTATAAACATGATAAACATCACATGCAATCAAATAGTGACATGATATACCAAATATCATTTTGCTCCTTTTGATCTCCATCTTCGAGGCTCCATGATCATCATCGTCACCGGCATGACACCATGATCTCCATCATCATGATCTCCATCATCGTGTCTCTATGAAGTTGTCTCGCCAACTTATTACTTCTACTACTATGGCTACCGGTTAGCAATAAAGTAAAGTAATTACATGGTGTTTGTTCAATGACACGCAGGTCATACAATAAATTAAGACAACTCCTATGGCTCCTGCCGGTTGTCATACTCATCGACATGCAAGTCGTGATTCCTATTACAAGAACATGATCAATCTCATACATCACATATCATTCATCACATTCTTCTTGGCCATATCACATCACATAGCATACCCTACAAAAACAAGTTAGACGTCCTCTAATTGTTGTTTGCGTGTTTTACGTGGCTGCTATGGGTTTCTAGCAAGAACGTTTCTTACCTACGCAAAACCACAACGTGATATGCCAATTGCTATTTACCCTTCATAAGGACCCTTTTCATCGAATCCGTTCCGACTAAAGTGGGAGAGACTGGCACCCGCTAGCCACCTTATGCAACAAGTGCATGTCAGTCGGTGGAACCTGTCTCACGTAAGAGTACGTGTAAGGTCGGTTCGGGCCGCTTCATCCCACAATACCGTCGAAACAAGATTGGACTAGTAACAGTAAGCATATTGAACAAAATCAACGCCCACAACTACTTTGTGTTCTACTCGTGCAAAGAATCTACGCAATAGACCTAGCTCATGATGCCACTATTGGGGAACATAGCAGAAATTCAAAAAAATTCCTACGTGTCACCATGATCTATCTATGGAGAAACCAGCAATGAGGGGAAGGAGAGTGCATCTACATACCCTTGTAGATTGCTAAGAGGAAGCGTTCAAGAGAACGGGGTTGAAGGAGTCGTACTCGTCGTGATCCAAATCACCGGAGATCCTAGTGCCGAACGGACGGCACCTCCGCGTTCAACACACGTGCAGCCCGGTGACGTCTCCCATGCCTTGATCCAGCAAGGAGAGAGGGAGAGGTTGAGGAAGACTCCGTCCAGCAGTAGCACAACGGTGTGGTGGTGGTGGAGGAGCGTGGCAATCCTGCAGGGCTTCGCCAAGCACCGCGAGATATGAGGATAAAGAGAGGTAGGGCTACGCCAACAGGAGAAGAACTTCGTGTGTTGGGCTGCTCCTTTGCCTCCACTATATATAGGGGGAGATGGGGGTTGCGCCCCCACCTAGGGTTCCACCCTAGGGGCGGCGGCCAGCCCAAGATCCCATCTGAGGGGCGGCCAAGGGGGGGAGAGGGGAAACTTGCCCCCCAAGTTAGGTGGGTGCGCCCCCCTCCCCAAACCCTAGGCGCCTTGGGCCCTTGTGGGGGGGGGCGCACCAGCCCACCTGGGGCTGGTCCCCTCCCACACTTGGCCCATGCAGCCCTCCGGGGATGGTGTCCCCATTTGGTGGACCCCCGGGACCCTCCCGGTGGTCCCGGTACGTTACCGATAAAACCCGAAACTTTTCCGGTGACCAAAACATGACTTCCCATATATAAATCTTTACCTCCGGACCATTCCGGAACTCCTCATGACATCCGGGATCTCATCCGGGATTCCGAACAACATTCGGTAACCACATACAAACTTCCTTTATAACCCTAGTGTCATCGAACCTTAAGTGTGTAGACCCTACGGGTTCGGGAACCATGCAGACATGACCAAGACGTTCTCCGGTCAATAACCAACAGTGGGATCTGGATACCCATGTTGGCTCCCACATGTTCCACGATGATCTCATCGGGTGAACCACGATGTCGAGGATTCGATCAATCCCGTATACAATTCCCTTTGTCTAGCAGTATTGTACTTGCCCGAGATTCGATCGTCGGTATGCCGATACCTTGTCCAATCTCGTTACCGGCAAGTCTCTTTAATCGTTCCGTAACACATCATCCCGTGATCAACCCCTTGGTCACATTGTGCACATTATGATGATGTCCTACCGAGTGGGCCTAGAGATACCTCTCCATTTACACGGAGTGACAAATCCCAGTCTCGATTCGTGCCAACCCAACAGACACTTTCGGAGACACCTGTAGTGCACCTTTATAGCCACCCAGTTACGTTGTGACATTTGGTGCACCCAAAGCATTCCTACGGTATCCGGGAGTTGCACAATCTCATGGTCTAAGGAAATGATACTTGACATTAGAAAAGCTTTACCATACGAACTACGATCTTTGTGCTAGGCTTAGGATTGGGTCTTGTCCATCACATCATTCTCCTAATGATGTGATCCCGTTATCAACGACATCCAATGTCCATGGTCAGGAAACCGTAACCATCTATTGATCAACAAGCTAGTCAACTAGAGGCTTACTAGGGACATGGTGTTGTCTATGTACCCACACATGTATCTGAGTTTCCTTTCAATACAATTATAGCATGGATAATGAACGATTATCATGAACAAGGAAATATAATAATAACTAATTTATTATTGCCTCTAGGGCATATTTCCAATAGAGAGGCAGCCAAGGGGGCGCCCCAAGTAGGCCGAATCCTACTTGGGGTCCTCCCCAATTCGGCCTCCCCCCTTTCTTATTTTGCCGGAGAAGAAAGGGAAGGGAGAAAAGGAAGGGGGGCCGAACCCCCCTTGTTCCTTCTCCAATTCGGCCTCCTACCTAGGGAAGGGCGGGGCACCACCCCTTGTGGGCTGGTGTACTCCCCTCTTATGGCCCATATGGCCCATATCTTCTCCCCAGGGGTTCCGGTAACTCTTCCGGTACTCCAATATGTACACGATACCTTCCGGAACACTTCTGGTGTCCAAATACTATCGTCCTATATATCAATCTTTACCTCTCGACCATTTCGAGACTCCTCGTCATGTACGTGATCTCATCTGGGACTCTGAACAACAAACGGTCACCAAATCACATAACTCATATAATACAATATCGTCATCGAACGTTAAGCGTGCGGACCCTACGGGTTCGAGAACTATGTAGACATGACCGAGACACCTCTCGGTAATAACCAATAGTAGAACCTGGATGCTCATATTGTCTCCCACATATTCTACGAAGATCTTTATCATCGAACTGTTATGATAACATATGTTATTCCCTTTGTCATCGGTATGTTACTTGCCCGAGATTTGATCGTCGGTATCTTCATACCTAGTTCAATCTCGTTACCGGCAAGTCTATTTACTCATTTTGTAATACATCATCCTACAACTAAATCATTAGTCACTTTGCTTGCAAGGCTTCTTGTGATGTGTATTACCGAGAGGGCCCAGAGATACCTCTCCGATACTTAGAGTGACAAATCCTAATCTCAATCTATGCCAACCCAACAAACACCTTAAGAGATACCTATAGAGCATCTTTATAATCACCCAGTTACGTTGTGACGTTTGATAGCCCACTAGGCATTCCTCCGGTATCTGGGAATTGCATAATCTCATAGACGGAGGAATATGTATTTGACATGAAGAAAGCAATAGCAATAAAACTGAACGATCATAATGCTAAGCTAAGAAATGGGTCTTGTCCGTCACATCATTCTCCTAATGATGTGATCCCGTTTATCAAATGACAACACATGTCTATTGTTAGGAAACTTAACCATCTTTGATCAACGAGCTAGTCTAGTAGAGGCTTATTAGGGACACGGTATTTTGTCTATGTATCCACACATGTATCAAGTTTCCGGTTAATACAATTTTAGCATGAATAATAAACATTTATCATGAAATAAGGAAATATAAAATAACAATTTTATTATTGCCTCTAGGGCATATTTCCTTCAGTATGCTTGCCACCTTCGATCTTGGTGATCCTGAAGATGGCGGGTAGGGGCGCTGTGCTATGGGCGGGGCGCAGCGGCGGGTCTGCGCGGGCTGGCGCTAGTGGCGCGGTTTCTCGTCGGAGCCGGGTGGTTGCTCGGCGTCGGCGTCAGTCGTGTGGTGGTGGCTGCTCGCGCACGGGCCCGATCTGGGCCTGGGCGGGCCCGCAGCCGATGCGTGGTTCTGGCGGCTGCCTCGGAGCTCGCTTGGCGTGTAGAGGCGTGGTGGTGGCAGTGGTGCTCAGCGGTGGGAGCTGGGTGGCAGGGGACGGCGGGCCTCGCCGGATCGGGACCGCTGGGCGCAAGTGGTGGCTGCGGATCTGGCTCTGGCCGGTCCGGCGGCGTCGCCTGTAGGGGCCACTGGTGTGCAGGTGTTTGGGCAAAGGTGGAGGAGGGACCAGCGGCCGACGTGGCGGCTCTTGGGCTTCGGGGCGCGGCCCCGGGTGTGGTGGTGGCGGCTTCGGCCAGGAGGTGGTGCGAGTCTGGTCACGGTGGATCGTGGGATCCCATGGCCAGAGTGAGGTCGGCCTCGGCAGGGGTGGTGGTTAGTGGGCGGCGGTCGGTGGTGGCAGGTGGGCGGCCCATATCTGGGAGATCCTTGCTCCGGTCTTCACCGGAGCCGACGACGGCGGCGCCCGCGGGTGCCGCGATCTTTCTTGGAAGCGTCGTCGTGGAGGTGCTCCTTCTCCCCACGGCTTGGGCTCCGGAGGGAAACTTCAGATCCGCTGGATCGGGTGATGGAGGCGTCTTCGCGTCTTTCTCCCCCTTGGAGGCATCGTCTCGGAGCCAGCAACGAATGAGAGTCTGGAGGATGATGGCATCTTCGCCGTCGATGGTGGCATCTTCATCGCGTGGTTTGCTGAGGCGGGGCGTTGGTTTCTGTTTGGCAACGATGATGGCATCGAGAAGAGCTTGGATCGCGGCGTGGTCTTCGGTAGTCGATTCTTCCCGGCGTGTCCGAGGTGCTCTTTTGGGCACGGTCAGCGCAAGTCCTGCATATTTCCCTTGTGTCGCTCGTCGTCTATGTCGGAGCTGTCGCTTGCTTGCGCGTGTGGCCATTTGTTGGCATGTGCCATCGTGGCTTTTGTTCATGTCAGTGGCCAGGTTGGCCGGTGGTGCCCATGTCATGTGGGATGTGTTGTATCGGTTTTAGCCCGATTTTCCGTCAATTAACCGGACAACTCTCTTCTTCTTAATCAATGAAAATGACAAGTCTTTTACCTCATTTTAAAAAAACATGTGGCAAGCAACAGTAGATTGTGGCACTCGATTCGGAGGTACATCGTCGTAGTATAGGGAGATGGATTTCTTTAGGTGCTGCCGCTTCTGGTACTCTATTCACCTGTTTTTTTTTTGAGAAATCTCTCTCCACCTGGTTTTGTTGTTTTTTTTTGTCTTCCATTTTTTATTTTTTTTATTTTCAATTTTTATTTTTATTTATTAATATATTCCTTTTGTTTAAACTAAATATATATACTTTTGATAAATAACCAAACATTTCTTAAACATGTAAAAACTTTTAAGAAAAACTTCTATGGAAAAAATAGGCGAATCTTTTTTCAATAATATGAAGATTTTTTGTGAACACTTAAAAGTTACAAGAATATGTTTTAGAGGTCTGGACATATTTCTGAAATTACACATTTTTGAAAAATACATGAAGAATATTTAAATTATATGTATATTTTGGAATGCTTGAGTACTTTCTTAGAAGTACGAGCTTTTCAAATTACTCAATATGTTCCATTTTATTCCACATACAAGATTTTTTCGAAGTCAAACTTTGTAGAGTTTGACCAAATTTATATGAAAAATATCAACATCCAAATACTAAATTTATATAATTTGAAAATTATTTGCATGATGCATCTATGGATACTGATTTGGTATCTTTAATGTTGATATTTTTCAACGTATGGTCAAACTTTATAAAGTTTGACTTTAGATTAATCTTGTACGCGGAGTAAAAAACACAGTAAATGAAAACCTTTTTAAAATATGTGGACACAACTTTTAAAAATAAAAAAGTTTAGAAGTACATGAATATTTAATATTTGATATGTGCAAGGTTTTTTATAACAAACAAATACTTTTAATTATTTTATTTTAAATTATTAAGTATATTATATATTATTTTAGCCGAAATAACTAATTCAGGGGCACCACTTTCAAAGGTTATCATAAAACTTCCCTGGTAGCTAGCGCAACTTGTTATCACAAGACAATTTTGCTGGGGGGTTTTCTCGTCGCAAAAAAAAGGGAAGTTGTCGTATTGCTTTTTTCATGAGATCAAAATTCAAAACAAAATATCTTGTCAATCAAGCGTCTTTTGGGTAGACCCCTTTCTCATTTTTCTTGGCTGTTTTTTACGGCTTTGTTTCTTTTTATTACTCTTCTATTTTTCGCAATTTACGGCATGTTCTTTTGTTTTTGTTTATTTTCTCGGTTTATGCTCGGATTTCATTTTTTTTCTTCAGATGTTCTCTTGTTTTTGTTGTTCTTATTTTAATTTTGTTCTATTTTTGTAGTAGACATGAACATATTCCATGTATGCGATGATTTTTTTCCAAATACATGAGTAACATATTTCTATTATATGATGAAAAAGATTCAACATATGATGCATATTTTCATATACACGGTGACCATTTTTCAAATACATGATCACATTTTTCCAACAACAATATATTTATTTATTAATCCTTAAAAATGTTTTAGTGAAAAAATGAATGGATAAATAAATAATGTAGTACTAATTAGTTAAAAAGTGTACAAATATAAGATTGAATGGGTATATGGAACGTACTTACATACTTAGGCATTCAATGCCATATAGTGTGAGTTTCCATAGCTCACAAGGCTATCATGCCCTTCTTAACAAAGAAGTTCTAACTCACACCAATTTTATTTTATTTTTGCGGAAAAACTTTCAATCTATTCATCTTCAATCATGGCAGTACAACGAACACCAGAAATAAAAATTACATCTAGATCCGTAGACCGCCTAGCGTTGACTACAAGCACTGAAGCGAGCCGAAGGCGCGCCGCCGTCATCGCCCCTCCATTGTCGGAGTCAGGCACAACTTGTTGTAGTAAACGGTCATTATTAAATGCAGTAAACGGAAACTAAACACATAAGTAATATGTCAACTTTTTTTGCTGTGATTCTTTTTCGTTGTAAAAAAGAGCGTCTATTAGTCAGTTGCCCGAAGAAAGTTCAGGTTTCAGTTGATTCCTCCCCAGCGTCTTCTCCTTCCTCCCTCTTCTCCTGCACCTTCGTCTTCCTGTCACCGCCATCGACCCGCCCTTCGGCACCGGCATCGTCCCCCATGACTTGCCGTTGGCTTCACTGCCTTGCCACCTGTCATGCCCATGCCGCCTCGGCCATCCCTCTAAATGCCCCTTCT
>NC_041383.1:690642065-690717857 GCF_002162155.2 Triticum dicoccoides | reverse complement strand
ACCGCATCATACCCGCATCCCGTTAAGCTCCACCTCACTGTGGCTGTGATGTTGCGATCAACCGCATCATCCATGTCGTTCTGCGTGGTGCTTTTTGCGCCTCGCACGGAATCGATTGTTGCCTGAAAATCGAAAGAATAGCAAATGTGGAAAAAACTGCAAGACTTTTTTTTTGAGATTTTGTTAATTGCAAGACTAAAATCACTAAATGGCCTTGTGGGCCATTTGTTCTGAATGGACCCGTTCAACAACTGTCCAGGTTTTTATATGGGACAGTATTGCAGCCGGCCAGAAGCCCAGCCACCGCAGCCCCGACCGAGTCGCGATCTTCTAGGCGGCCACGCCTCCCGTTTCCACTTTTGCAAGCTAGGGTTCTGAGGCTTTCCGTAGCGACCCCGTTGCCTCCCTCGGCTTCCTGCCTATATAAGGACACCACGCATGCAGCGGTGGATACCAACACCAAGCACAACCCGGCGAGAGGAGAGCGAGAGCCATCGAGGACACGGCAAGATGCAGATCTTCGTGAAGACGCTGACCGGGAAGACCATCACGCTGGAGGTGGAGTCCTCGGACACCATCGACAACGTCAAGGCCAAAATCCAGGACAAGGAAGGTACATATATGTGAACGAATCACTACCCCACCTCTTCCGTCTAGTCGCCGGCTGATCGTACGTCTTCAGCAGCGTTGCATGGATCTTGCATAGTGTTTAGTTACTTTAAAACCCGCCTAGTGTGTCTCTTGTTTTGATTTTACCATGCGCACCTCTTTAATTAGTTCATAGCTAGCATCCTCCATGTTGTCTTGTTCGTCAATCACGGTCTGAAACAGAGCAGGTCGACGTGTGTGATGTGTCTCTTTGAGCTAGATAAAGACTTTTCTACTTATCCGAGGTTAGATAGGTTTGGATCGGCTTGTTGCTTCTTGTGCGCTAACCTGTGGTAGGCGTAGGACGTACATAGACCAGATTGGTTTATCATCTCTCTCTGGATGTACTCCAGGGACGTACTAATTGTGGAAGTTTCTGTTTTTCTGTAGGTATCCCGCCTGACCAGCAGCGCCTCATCTTTGCAGGCAAGCAGCTAGAGGATGGCCGCACTCTCGCCGACTACAACATCCAAAAGGAGTCGACGCTTCACCTGGTGCTGCGCCTCCGAGGCGGCAGCAGAGGTGGATGTTGGCGCCGCCTCCTCGCAGTGCCGCTCTTCTTCTTCTACCTCGAGCTGCCTCGCACAACTCTCTCTTCTCTCTTCTATGATTTTTCTCAAGAACACCTGAACGCACACTACACACACACATACACCAAGGAACAGACCATCCGCTAGCTTTGCCGAGAGGCTCCGTCCTTGGTGAATACAGTGGCTACATGTTTCTGCTCTAGCCCTCACGGCCTCCTCTTCTTTCATTAACTCAGAGTGCAACATATCATATAATTTTTTTCCTATACACAGGGGACTCAACCCACGCACGCACTAGCCAGCCACATCTCCGGGAAACTAATCCCAGTACGCACGTCCACCTCCACCTCGTGGAGTCGCTCGATGCTGCCGGGTCATCCGAAAATAAGGAAATATTTCCTTGATTTTCTGCATGGCATATTTCCTATCATTTCACAACCTGCCAACCGTCCACTACCATGCACCGGATGACTGAATCACTCAGTCCATGCGGATCAACTATCCTATCTTTTAGCTAGCTCACCAACTAACCTATGCATGCAGCTAACGACTAACTCAGCCATGCACCGGCTAATACTCACACAATGTGTACAAATGCACGTGCACTAAGTCACATGTCAAGATTATTCCAACAGTGGATACCCCGAGAACCTTGAGCCCAACCGTACCTCCGCATCCTTGCTCAAAAGTACAATGAAAACAAACTGGTCTGCCGCAGGTATGCACTCCCAAGTAACAGAACCTTTTCTGTTAGTACCATTATGGTTGTTGTTTTTCTCCTGTTTCATGGATCGGCGATCTCGGACTCGGAGATTGTAGAACTATAGATATATGTGTTGTGTTGTTTAATAGAGGCGATTATGCTTTTCGTTACATCTTGGTGAAACGTAGATTTGAATTGCCAAACAGAGGTTGATCAATCTCACCTTCAATCTATCATCTCCTTTCTTTGCTTTGCAGTCATAGTTTCAAACTGAACAGCGTCTTTGGTTTGCTTGCGATAATGGCTGATTTCTGTGAATAATGGAATTACCTAGATGGTTGATATGCAGATGATTAATTAAGATGTGCATAGTACTCCCTCGAAACTGTAAAAGCTTTGACAGAGTTGTCACCAAGGTTTTGGTTACCGAATGAGGCAACTTTACCGAGGGGGACGGGTAAACGTGGTTACCACGGTTACCGGGAAATACCGAGAAATACGTTTTATAGTTGAATTTTAAATTCAAATAAATGAATGAACGAACATTCGAACCAGAGACCTGTCAAAACGCGAACTAGGTTGCTACGAACACGTTAGAATCAACTCTCATGGCATTAATTAGATCCTATGCACTTCACTACAAATGGAGCGTTTAAATTTAAAATTTCCAAAAAGATGGTATTTTTTGCTCGGTATGAGGATTTATCAAGGGGCACGGAAATATGCGGTAACCATGGGAAATCTTAAAATTTCGACCGGTAACCAAAACCCAATGCTTAAATTGAAGTCACTGATTAATTATTAGACTTGTCTCAAATAGTCACTGCCTTGTAGGTGCTATGCACGCCTACCCGCCAGGGCCACCAACTGCCGTAAGAAGAAGTGTGGCCATAACAATCAGGTGAGGAAACCTTATTTCCCCGTGTTATTGAAGTGCTTTACCCCTTTACACAGAGGCGAACATATATATTGTTTGGTCTTAATCTTTTGAGCGATATGTCACCATTGCATGCTTAGAATTGTTCTTGGTTACTACTGTCAGCTTTGTATAATGTTGTTGTGCAAAATAATTACATATAGATGATAACTTAAACTGAACTACTTTTGTTCCTAGTAATAATTTTTCTTACCTTCTCTTTTAGCTAAGGGAAAAGAAGAGGTTTATGTCCAAGTTTGCCAATGCTTCCTAAACGTTGGAAATGATGATGAATCAACCGTCTAGTGCCATATATTGGAGTTTAAGTTCTGTCCCTAGTTTGAAGTCATGTTGGATTTTGCTGAATCGTCTAGCGTCGTCATATATAGTGGAGTCTAAGATTTGTCCAGTTGATAGTCCTGTTGGATTTTGAACCTATGTATGCTTTGGAATAAATTATCTATCAAATATGTCTCTGGGTTGCAGGCTCAACCCCTCCATCCATGTTTGGCGCTCCACTTGTGTGGACGTTTATCCTTATTTTCGCCCTCACCTGATTAGAGTGCCCATCTAATATTAAGCACGACAAATATCATTGAACCGTGCCGACGAAAATTTATAACTAATCTAGTTGAGCTTGACATGAGGGCCGGCCTACGGGAGCTACATCATACACCTATTTCATACACCATCACTCCATCTCTTTTAAATTGTATTTTCTTCAAAATGCATGAAAATTCTTTTTAAAAAACATGAATATTGTTTTGAATCACCCTTTTTTAAAATTACAAACAATTTTTAACATTTTAAAACAAGATGTTTTTTAAAATCCATAAACATTATTTTAATACATAAAACTATACAAACATTTTTCAAAAGGCATGAACACATTTTAAATTACACAACCATTTCTTAAACGCACCTGCACTTTCTATCATGCTCATTTCTACTTCAAACATATTTTTGTGGGTCCAGGAAAATAACCCCCATGCTCAATTTCTTTCCCTAACCCTCTCTTCCTTTCCTTCAAAATTCTCTTTATTTCCTAAAGAGATAAAGAGAGAAATTAAAGGAAAGGGAGAGAGGGCAGTAGTGCACAGCCCATCCGGCCTATCAAGGCCAGTCGCACCCACTCCTAATCCCCAAAACCTACGCGGCGACTATTCACGCGCACACCAATCCACGGGATCGAACCTGCCCCTACGGGGAAAACACATGCCGCGCCAACCAATACACCATAGTCCCTTTCCTGAGAAGAACTAGGGCGCGTAGTACTTGATGCTATTCGAGCCGTTTTCTTCGGGATTTTTTTCTTTTATTTTGTTTCTTCTCCTTTTTACTCATTTTTTCATTTCGTTTTTATTTGATTATTATGTTATTTTTTGCATTATTCTATTTTTTTGGTTTTCCTTTTTCTTCTCCATCTTTTGTTTGGTTTTGTCTTTTCTTCTCTATTTTTTATTTTTTATTTTCTATTTTCTTATATGTTTGTTTTCATTTTCACTCTACATTTTCGTACATGTCAAAAACATTTTTCGTAACAAGTGATCACATTTTTTGTATACACGATAAACATTGTCCCAACGCTATTTCAACATTTTTTGAATACCTATTCAATATTTTAATAGTTATTCAACATTTTTAATACTTACTAGCAAATATGCCCGTGCGTTGTAACGGGAGACAAAAAAATTTGGCGAGTGATACGCGCCGGTGCACCGGCCGAAATTTGGGCCGGTCGCACCAACAACGTCCGATTAAACACCAGGCAGCCACACGATTAACTCTCCTTCCTCTGTCAGATGTCCTTTTCTTTCAGGAAAAAAAAGCTTCCATCGCGCTGCCATGGACTGGCGACACGCCTGGCCTCGAAGCACCGCCCGTCCGTCTCGCCTGTTGCTGCTCTCACCGCCGGTCGTCGTCGTTCCTACAGGTCGCCATGTCGCCGTTGCCGGTGGTAGCAAAAACGCTCGCCAGATGTAACTTTTGTAGTCGCCGGTTGTAGCAAAAACACCATCCGTCACCACCAAATGAAGAAGTCGATGTAGAAATGTAGCAAGTTCCAGCAAAAAATAAATCTGGTTCCAGCAAAAGAATCACATCAGCGGCGCGAGGCACGTCCGGTTTCAGCATAAATCACAGGAACAAAATCAAAAGAAAGTAGATGTAGCAAAAAAAGTAGCATGTTCCAGCAAAACATAAAGCTGGTTCCAGCAAAAAATCGTCTGCGCTGAGAAGGCGCATCCTGTTCCAGCACCGATGAACGCCGGTTCCAGCAATTTTTGTGGCTGTTGTAGCATCGTTGATGCCTGGTTCCAGCAAAAACTTCGCCACACCAAAAATCACCGCCTCGTCGCAGCACCGGGCTCAGCCTTTCCAGCATCCTCCGCCACGTTTTTCCAGCGTTTCGCCACCGTGGTTGCAGCACCCGTCGGCATGGTCACTGCTGGAAGTTGCATCTTCCAGCATCTATCTCTCCGATGCTTCCATCATCTGAGCACCATGGATCCAACATCTGCAGTCCACAGTTGTAGCACCCCCTTGTCCCGCGTGATCACAGTGCCCATGGTGGGCAGCGCCATGCTCGGCCGGTTGCGGCATCGCTGGACGCCATCTCCAGCACCACCAGTGGACACCGTCTCCAGCGCTAGTGGACGCCCCCGTCTCCAGCACTTGCTCCGCCACGCTGCCCCAAGGCCACCACCACGCAGTGGTTAGCAGCACGGCACCCCGTCGAAGCCATGAGCATGGAGAAGGTGGAGGCCATGTCCTCCCCCTGCCCTTGAGCAATGACGGGTGAGAGCTGATTTGAGATCCATGGGGAAAAGGAGGGGAGGTGGGAAATGAATGGACAGGAAGGCTCGTAAGGGGATAAGGAAAGGAACAACAGCGGTGTGTGGGCCTGTTTTGACGCGTGGAAGGACGTACCGCGTGACGTGGAGATGGAGATCGGTCGAGCGTTTGTGCCGGCACGCCGATTACAAATATTTCCCAAAAAATTTATGGCTAACCAAATAAGTATGAGTCAGTATCCTGATATATGAGCGTCGCGATGTCCACGTAATTACAATGCATTCGACGTGGTAAATCCCAAGGCTATGAGTTTGCCAGTGCATGCCACACTTGTCATTATGTTGCGCAAAGGAATGTTTAAAACTTTAAAAGCAAATCTCGTTGACCACGAACTACTCCCAACGGGAAGACATATAAAGACTTTTGAAAAACTAATTAAATCCTAAACATAAAATACTTTTGAATCAGTGAACAGTTTTTCGAATCGACAAACATTTTCTTTTGAAATTTTTTATTTTCTCAAAAAAAATCATGATTATTAGTTTTGTTTACAAAAAATTAAATGCGTGAACCAGTTGCGAATTCATTAACATTTTTTGACTCAACAAACATTTTTTGAGTCGATGGAATTTTCTAAAAAATTGGGGAACAAATTTTAAAAAACAAATATTTATTTTTATTTTTGTGAACATTTTCTGAAATGTCATGGACATTTTTTTCAGATTCCTGAATATGTTTTCAATACACGGTCATTTTTTTCAAAATCATGAACTTGACTTTATTTCGCGACCATTTTTTCCAAATTGTGACTTTTGAAAAACTAATTAAATCCTAGACATAAAATACTTTTGAATCAGTGAACAGTTTTCTGAATCGACAAACATTTTCTTTTTAAATTTTTTATTTTCTAAAAAAAATCATGAACACTAGTTTTGTTTACAAAAAAATTAAATGCATGAACCGGTTTCGAATTCAATAACAGTTTTTGACTCAACAAAAAAAATTGAGTCGATGAACTTTTTAAAAAAATTGGGGAACCAATTTTTTAAAAAAATATTTATTTTTATTTTTGTGAACATTTTCTAAAATGTCATGGACATTTTTTTCAGATTCCCGAATGTGTTTTCAATACACGGTCATTTTTTCAAAATCATGAACATGACTTTATTTCCCGACCATTTTTTCCAAATTGTGATTTTTTTCTATAATTTTGCGAACATTTTTGCAAAACCACCAACATTTTTTGAATCTGTAAAATTTTTATGATTTTCTAAAATTTTTTGTATTCACATTTTTTTATGATTTCTCAAACATTGTTTTTTGAAAAGTCGCAACTTTAGAATATAAAAATCCCGAATTAATTTAAAAAAGAAAGAAGAAAGAAAACAGAATGAGAAAAGAAAAGACAAAAAAGTAAAATGAAAAAAAAGGGGAGTGAAGCCCGCACATGGGTAGGACATGCGTGAGAAAAGAAAGATAAAAAAGATGTGGAAGCTGGCGATCAAACCACGATCTCGTCGCTAGCGGAGTGATCGCCCAACCACTCTGCTGCCCGTTGTTCTGTGATTTCTACTCGTCGCGGCCCTATAAAACAACCAAGGGGGCGGCGATTTTTGTCCGAAAAATTGAATCGTTTTCCCATTTACGGGTGGCATTGGTGGGTAACTTGGACGACCAGAAAGCCAATTTGCTTTATTATTAGGTAAAGATTCAACATTTTCAAATACTTGTTCAACATTTTTCATATACTTGTTCAACATTCTTTAATACCTATTTCAACATTTTTCATATACCTATTCTAGGTTTTTCTTTTTTTAATACCTATTTCAACATTTTTCATATAGTTGTTCAATATTTTTAGTACCTATTTCAACATTTTTCATATACCTATTCTTTTCTGGTTTTACTTTTTTTTCATCCTACATTTTCTTATATACTTGTTCAACATTTTTCAAATACTTGTTCAACATTTTTTCAATACTTGTTCAACATTTTTTATATACATGATCAACATTTTTTTCAAATATTTGTTCAACATTGTTTTCAAATACTTGTTCAACTTTTTTAGAAATACGTTTTCAATATTTTTTTCAAATACCTATTTCAACTTTTTTCATATACCTATTCAACATTTTTATGTACATGGTAAACATTTTTCCAAATACTTGTTCAAAATGTTTCCAGATACATGTTCAACACTTTTCAAATATTTTTTGAATAGTGCTTTTGTAATATATATTTGGAATATCTTAAAGTATAAACAAAAATTAAAAATAAAGCAAAAAATGAAAACAAAAAAACATGAACAAAAATGAAACCAAAATCAGGCAGGTGTTTCCGCGTGCGTGTGCCGGCCCAGCTGGCGTTCCATTCAGCGAGGGGTCGCTCCCCTCTCATTGAATGCGAGAAGATTCGAGAAATAGGGGTGCCCCAAAACCTATAATCTTAGTGTTCTCTTTGGGTTCGTCTCTCCCTCGCACTGTTCAATCGCCGCCACATAGACACGAAGCCCGCACACACAGCGCATGCGCCCTGCTCCTCCTGGTGCCACACACCACCGGCCATCTCAAACGGCGACCATCGGCCAGCCCTGCGTCGCCGGAGTACTTCGTGGTTCCTCCGCAGCCTTGCCTCCTCGTCCTGCCGTGACCACAGCACCCTGGTCGATTCCTATGATTTGCATATTATCATGCTATTTACGCAGAATTATTCGGGGTATGTTTTTAACAAAAAAAAATTCCACGCGGTCAAAGTTAGACGAGATTTGTACCTAAATTATCATGTTTGTGGTTTATATTTTACCATACTATTTATATAGAAGATATCACAGGGGAAGTGTATGGATGAACCCGGATACATATGAACCCGTTTAGGAAAACACATTTCTAAATGCTAAAAAAATCTGAAAAAGGTTGCACGGGTACGTCTTATTGCGTACATGAAGTTCACGGAAAAATAACTTTTTTATGGCCCGTGCAAAAAGACAAAAAATTGTGTCGTGAAACACTATTTAAAAGCACTAAAATTTGTCTTTTTGCAGAGACAAAATAAAAAGATTTTTTTCCACAAAATTTTGTGCCGCACGCACACGTTTGTGAACATGTATGCATGATATTTTCTTTTGAATTTTTTGACATTTTAAAACGTGCTTAAAATGCTATTTTTTAAAAAAAGTGGGTGCATATGCCCATGCGTGCAGGGGGTGCCCTCTCATATCATGGGTGCGTCTTCAACAACTTTTTCCCCATGTAAAAGTTATTGTGGTGTTTGTACCTAAATTATCAGGTCAGCGGTGTGTATATTACCATGCCGTTTTGCACATAAGTTACTGAAGGTACATTGTTAACAACATTTTTCCACGGGTCAAAGTTATCACGATGTTTATGCATAAGCTATCTAGTCTGCAGTGCGTACATTACCATGCTCTTTATACAAAAGTTACAGTTTGTATTCAACAATTATTTTTCACCGGGCAAAAAGTTGCCATGGAGTTTGTATGTGGGTTATCAACTCTATTATGCATATACTGCCATTTTACTTGCACAGAAGTTACCAGTTTTTCAACAATTTTTCCTCAGGTCTAAAGCTACCGTGACATTTGTACGTGAGTTATCAACTCTGTTATGCGTATATTACCATGCTATTTACATAGAAGTTACCAAGGGCTATGTCTTTTAAAACTTTTCCCCCATGTCAAAAGTTACCGCGACATTTGTACAAGAGTCATCAGCTCTGTTGTATGTACATTACCATACTATTTAGGCGAAAGTTATCGGGATATGTTTCAATAATGTTTTTCTCTGCGAACCAAGCTGTTGTTGGATGGTTAGAGGGACAGTTGTATCCTCAGCCCACCAGGGTTCAAGTCCTGGTGCTCGCATTAATCCTGAATTTATTTCAGGATTTCCGGCGATGCTCTTTCAGTGGGAGGAGACGTTCCCATCGACGACGAGGCGCCTACGGTGATTTCGTAAATCTCAAGATGATATGTCGGCTCAGTCTCTCGAAGGTGCTCATAGGGGTAGGGTGTGCATGTGTCATTCATAGGGATGAGTGTATGCACATATGTATGAGCGTCTGCGTCTGTATTGTGTCCAAAAAAAACTCTGGTTCAAAAATACCATGATGTTTGTACCTAAATTATCAGGGATACAATGCGTAAAATTATCATGCTATTTACATGAAAGTTACTATGGATATATTTCAACAACTTTTCTCTCTAGAAACAAAAATTATCACGATGTTTGCCATGTAAGCTATCATGTCAAATAACATGACGTTTACATAATAAGCCTACTAAAAAGTACAGATGAATGGTCAATGGTCAAAATAGTAGGTTGTTCTTGTCATTGAACTAGAATGAAAGCGTAGAACACCAGCACAATGTTGGCTCATCCGATTCTATCATTAGAGCAGATGAAAAGCTTTCTATACTAGTATGAGACATGTGATATATTATCTCGATTTTCTTTCAACCATGCAACAACAAAACATAGTCCGCTACTGCTGCAGCTCACATTGGTGGAACCAAATAGGGGTCAGGCGTTGCTCCGGTATGAGATTATGTGGGAACGACATCCCGCGCTATCCGAAGTTGTGGCAAGGAACTGGGCGAGGAGCAATCCTGCCGGCGACCTCGCGGCGGTCCGAGTGGCTCTGCATGAAATGTTGAAGGAGCTCCGGGCATGGAGTAAGGAGCACTTTGGCCAGGTGACACAAGAAATTGAGAAATTACGAGAGGAGTTGGCTGATCTACAGCTTAGGGATGCCGACCGTGCTGAGATCCGCCAGAAAATGTTTCAACTGGATGAACTTTTGTATCGTGAAGAGATGATGTGGCTTCAACCGTCACGGATTACGTGGCTGAAGGAGGGTGAACGCAACACTGCGTACTTGCATCGGAGGGCTGTTTGGCGCTCATGAAGGAACTTTATTCAGAAGCTACGACGACGGGATGGTACTTGGTGCTCATCCCCTTCTGACATGGAACGAATGGCGACATCATACTTCAAGGAAGTTTACACCAAGGATCCAACCTTATCCCCAGACAGTGTGCTGGAAGGAGTTCTGCCGAAGGTGTCTGTAGCTATGAACGACAGGTTGTGCGCCCCTTTTTCTGAGGAGGAGGTGTCGGATGCTCTTTTTCAAATAGGACCGTTGAAAGCACCCGGAACGGATGGATTTCCAGCAAGGTTTTTCCAGCGTAACTGGTCAGTGTTAAAATCTCAAATTATTGCGGCGGTGTTAGAATTTTTTGTCTCTGGTATTTTGCCTGAAGGTGTTAATGACACGGCAATCGTCCTTATACCGAAAGTTCCTCACCCCAAAGAGCTCAAGGACTTTAGGCCGATCAGTCTTTGCAATGTTATTTATAAAATTGTGTCAAAATGCATGGTTAACCGGCTTAGGCCGCTGCTCTCAGAGTTGATATCGGAGAACCAAAGTGCTTTTATCCCGGGCCGGCTTATCTCGGATAATTCTATCATTACCTTTGATTGAGTTCATCACATACAAAATCTGAAGGGAAACAGTAATGCTTCATGTGCGTACAAACTGGATTTGTCGAAGGCCTATGATCGTGTTGATTGGGACTTCTTGGAGAAGGCATTAAACAAATAGGGGTTCTCAGATCAACGGATTTCTTGGATTATGTCATGCGTGAGATCAGTACGATATTCTGTCAAGATTAATGGGAAGTTGTTGGAGGTTTTTACATCTTCGAGAGGACTTCGCCAAGGTGACCCATTGTCTCCTTTCTTATTTCTCTTTGTTGCTGATGCTCTTTCTGCTCTCCTATCAAAAACAGTGTATGAAGGAAGCTTGATAGGAGTGACCATCTGCCGTGGTGCACCGGTGATTTCTCACCAGTTATTTGCGGATGATACCTTGTTTTCTTTTGAAGCTTCTGGCCAGCAAGCGGACATTGTTAAAGGTTTGTTGAACACTTATTCCTCGGCGACGGGTCAACTTATTAATCCCGAGAAGTGTTCCATCCTTTTTTCTGGAAACTATAATGTGTCAGTGGTGGAGGAAATCAATAATATTTTGGAGGTGTAGCAACAAGTGTTTGAACCAAAATACCTCGGTTTGCCGGTACCTGAAGGTAGAGTGCACAAGGGCGAGTTTGAGACCCTTCAGAACAGGCTAAGGAAAAGGCTAATTGATTGGAGTGAACAATATGTCTCTGTTGGGAACAAGGAGATCCTCATCAAGGCCGTGGCACAAGCAATCCCAACATACGTTATGAGTGTGTTCCGACTTCCTGCTTTGGTGTGTGATGATCTTACAAATATGATGAGGCAGTATTGGTGGGGGGTGGAGAACGGGAAGAGGAAGATGGCATGGCTTAGCTGGGAGAAGATGATGCTTCCGAAGGCTATGGGAGGTATGGGTTTTCGTGATATGAGGGCCTTTAATCAAGCTTTGTTGGCCAAGCAGGCTTGGCGTCTCCTGGACTGCCCGGACAACTTGTGTGCTCGTTTGTTGAAGGCTAAATACTACCCAAGGGGGGATTTATTGGACATGGCATTCTCTGCTAGTTCTTCGGCGGTGTGGAAATGTATTATTCACGGACTTGATCTTGTGAAGAAAGGCATTATTTGGCGAGTAGGTAATGGTACTCTAACTAAAACATGGAGAGACGCTTGGATCCCTAGAGGACATAATTTTCGGCCAGTAACTCCCAAGGGGAATTGTCGATACAATTGGGTGGCTGACTTCTTGGATGAGCATGGTGCATGGAATGTGCAGCGGCTCAGGGAACACTTTTGGGACTTGGATGTGTGGGAGATTTTGAAGATTCGCACATCTCCTAGGAATGAGCAGGATTTCATTGTGTGGTTCCCTGAAAAAAGTTGACAGTTTACTGTCTGTAGTGCTTACCATCTCGCAACGGATGTTCAGTATTCGGGACATTTGAGTTCTTCCAGTGGCAACCCCTCCGGACGGAGGCCTATCTGGCAGCGTATTTGGAGTTCCCAAGTTCCGTTGAAAATGAAGATTATGGCTTGGAAGGCTGTTTCGGGTGCCCTTGCTACAAATGAGTGCAAGAAATATAGATACATCTCAATTAGAGATGGATGTCCGTTATGTGGGAGAGAGAAGGAGACGAGCTTCCATGCTCTTGTATCATGTGATCATGCAAGCAGAATTTGGACACACATGAGGCTGGTATGGCGTCTTCCTAGCAATGATGTCTTACATGACACAGGACATGACTGGTTGTTAAATGTTTTTGCAAACTGCGATGATCAAATGAGAGATTGCACGATCATGCTGATATGGCGAATTTGGTCTTTGCACTCAGACCTCACTCATGGTAAAGAGGTTCCCCCGTTGTCGGCGACATCAGACTACCTCCAGAGTTACATGAATTCCCTCAACCTATGTGGCAGATTTTCAACAGAAGAAATTCTTAAGGGGAAGATGCCGACAGTACAGGAGGCTCCACAAGTGGTTCCAAGGGCGGGCGCCCCTTTGGCTTGGCCGCGGCCATCGGCCGAATTCGCCGCCCTCTCGGTGGACGGTGCTTTCATGCAGGATGACGGGTCTGCTGCGGCGGGTATGATTCTTCGGCATCATGATGGGAGTGCAATATTTGCAGCATACATGTGTATATTCAATTGCAACGATGCGTTGGAAGCGGAACTGCATGCGATCATGCAAGGCATGGCTTTGGCCGTGCAGCATTGTTCCATGCCAATTGTTGTGCAGTCAGACTCTGCATCGGCGTTGGCTGCATTGACTGAGGAGAGTTTAACCTGGTCAGCATATGGACACTTGGTGAAGGAGATCAAGCATCATATGGAGACTCGGGAGTTTGTTCCATCAAAAATCAAGCGTGAGCAAAATATGGTAGCACATCAGTTGGCTTTGTATAGTCGTACGGAATTCACTACTGCTGTATGGATAGGAAGAAGCCCTTCTTGTATCGAGAATTTGGTGCCTCTTGATTGTAACCCTATGCACATGGAATAAAACTCTATTTTTATCGCCAAAAACAACAACAAAACAAATGCGAGATGGTCAGTGCGGACTTCAGATGGAACGAGGTCGTGTCGTATAAAGCCACCAAGTGAACTGAGCTGTGACTCTTGCCAAGCGAACCAGACTGTCACTCTCGCCAGGGTGCAGAAAATCCGGTTCAGCGATTAGAACGTGGGTGTGCACGGAGGGAAAAGAAAATTGGAGGGCAACGAGGGCGGACGGGGAAGTGACCGATCTCTATCGAATGGTAGGCGAGTCGTTCGTATTTGTAGCGAAAGTTCAGTGATTCACCGATTAAATTTGTCGTTAAGCAACTACACACTAGAGAATTCAAGAAGAAGATAAGAAAAAAAACTTTTTATATGCAGTTGAAAAAGGTTGAAAGCAATTTTCCATTTGTTTAGAAACAAACAGCGATATGCTGAGTTGGTTTTTTTTTTTTTTGAGCAATCCGCACCCTTTTATTGAAGGTTCAAACATAATGGGATACAGATGATATCGGGCATAATGCTAAGCCACACATGGCGCCCGGGACTAAGAGAAGCAGCTGCCCTTGCCAAGGCATGGGCCTCACCATTGTACTTTCTATTTTCATGAATAAAACTGAGGTCACTGAAAAGCCTACTTTGATACTTTATATCCTGTAAGATAGGGTAGTATCCGCATGGAGCTTCCTCCCGTAAGTTCGTTACAACCTCAAGGCAGTCAGTAGAAACACAAACGGACCGGAGATGAAGATCGACAGCAAGTGAGAGAGCTTCGCTGCATGCTTTGGCTTCAAGGATTGTCGGATTGAGGCGGCCCTCATAGATGATCGCCGATGCTCCAATGTACTTGCCCCCCTTGTCCCTGCATACAGCAGCTGAGGCAGCCCGGTCTCCTATCTTGGAAAAGCCGCCATCGACATTGATTTTGAAATCATGGCTCTCGGGTGGAAGCCATCCGATCCCTGCCACCGGCGCCACTCGTAGTCCTGTATTTACATGCAGATCCCTGGCCTTCACATGCAGGTCCCTGGGGTGTGCAGCTCGCGCCTTTTGCTGCGTACCCTTCTTTGGCAACATCTCTAGCTCTGCCAGGTACTTGTTTACGAAGATATGAGTGGATAACGGGCTCTGAAACTGGTCATCATGTATGGCTCGGCGCCGCGCCCACCAGATGGCCCACATAGTAACAAGGGCACGGGCCAGATCATCGGTGTTTAAAGTATCTACCAGCCACAGCAGCCAGAGCTTTGGATCTTCCGTTCTGTTAGAGATGATTGTATCCGTGAGGTCCTCATCAGCAAGAGCCCACACACAACGCGCCATGCGGCAGTCAAAAAGAGAGTGGCGCCACGTATCCACCGCCGCATGACAGAGCGGGCACTCCGCCGAGACGGCCATGCTTCTATGCTGTCGAACCTCACCTGTAGGAATTGAGCATTTGGCCAGTCTCCAAGCGAAAACGCGAACTTTAGCAGGGACTGCAGCTCCCCAGAGTTTCGCCCAGGATCCACGATCTGCTTCAATCTGCGAGTGTCCATCCTTGTGCTCGAGCCAGTCCGTGCGTTGCTGCTTGGTGGCGGACAGAAGTTTGTAAGCCGAACGCACTGTGAAAACACCCCTTCGTTCATAATGCCATGACCAGAAATCTTGGCGAACTCGAGAGCTAAGCGGGATATTGAGGATTGCCTCCTTGTCCATTGGGTACATATGTTCATCCAAAGTCTCTATATCCCATGCAAAAGTGACCGGGTTAATGAGGTCCGAGACAAGTTGCGGTGGGTTCAAAGTTTTCGGGCACACCGGCCGCAGCTTAAAATCACGTGGTATCCAGTGATCCGTCCAAATATTTGTTTCCGCTCCGGATCCAATCCGTTTTATCAGCCCTAGCTTGAGCGTATCTCTGCCTTCAACCAAAGAGCGCCAGACCTGTGACGGGTTCTTCCCCAGCTCAGCGTCAAGGATCGAAACCGAAGGGTAGTACACAGCCTTGAGGATGCGTGCACTGAGAGAGTTTGGTTCCTGGAGTAACCGCCAGGCCTGTCTGGCCAGCAAAGCAAGATTAAAAAGCTCGATATCACGAAACCCCATACCTCCCATAAACTTCGGCTGTGTCATCACATCCCAAGAAACCCACGCTGTCTTCCTCTCGCCCTTTTTGGATCCCCACCAGAATTTCCTCAAGAGGCCATTTATATGCTGACACAAGCCTCGTGGTAACTTGAAGCACGCCATTGAGTACGTCGGAATCGCTTGCGCAACTGACTTGATAAGCACCTCCTTCCCTCCCACAGAAAGTGCCTTCTCCATCCAGCCCTGCACCTGCTTCCATATCCTGTCTTTAAGATACTTAAAGGATCCTTCCTTTGCTCTGCCAACGTCCGCCGGGAGGCCAAGGTACTTTTCAGACAATTTCTCATTCTGGACTGAAAGGATGAGTTTGATTTCGTGTCTGACTCCTTCCGAACAGCCTTTACTAAAAAATATTGAGGACTTCTCCTTGTTGATGCGTTGCCCTGAAGCTATGCAATACTTATGCAAAAGATTCTCAACTCTGTTGGCCATATCAGCTGTGGCATCAAAGAATAGCAGGCTATCGTCTGCAAAGAGAAGATGGTTTACCTGTGGGGCACCCGGTGCCACTGTTATACCATTGATGCTCTCACCTGGCGTTGTGGATCTCAGAAGGCAAGAGAGACCTTCGGCGGCCAATAGAAAAAGATATGGCGATATGGGATCACCCTGCCTGAGTCCACGAGAGGGTCTAAACTCCTCTTGCTTACCACCATTAAAGATAACAGAGAAGGATACCGAGGATACACACCTCATTACTGTTTGCGTGAACTGTGGGCTGATGCCCAACTTGAGCATAACCTTCTCTAGATAGTTCCACTCGAGCCGATCGTAGGCTTTCATCATATCCAGCTTCAAGGCACAGAACCTGTTACTCTTGAGCTTCCTGGATTTCATATAGTGGAGACACTCATAAGCAGATATAAAATTGTCCGTAATGAGACGCCCTGGAACAAATGCTGACTGTTCCTCGGAGATGATGTCGGGGAGAATAAGTTTGAGTCGATTAGCCAACACCTTTGATGCAATCTTAAAGATCACATTGCAGAGGCTTATCGGTCGAAACTGTGCCAAATTTTTCGGGCTAGCAATCTTGGGTATTAGAACGATGAACATCTTGTTTATCTCCTCCGGAGAATCTTCTCCAGTAAGAACTCGAAGCACCATCTCAGTAACCTCATCACCACAGAGCTCCCAGTGTCTCTGAAAGAAATGTGCCGGGAAACCGTCTGGCCCTGGGGCCTTTGTCGGAAACATCTGGAACAAGGCCTCTTTCACCTCTATCTTACTATACTGTGCATCCAGAGTTATGTTCATAGGTGCATCTACCCTGGTCGGTATATGGGAAAGGACCTCCTCAATGCCAACCGTGGGTTCAGAGGCGTAAAGATTACTATAGAAAGAGGTAGCCATGCCAGCCATCTCATGTTCCTCCTTACACATGGTTCCATCGGGTCGCTGCAGCTCAACAATCCGGTTCTTTGCCTTCCGGGCGCTAGCTTTGCGATGAAAAAATTTTGTGTTACTGTCTCCTTCTGCTAACCACTGAATACGCGCCCTCTGACGCCACATAATCTCCTCCCGTAAACAGAGCTCGACCATGCGGGCTTCGACCCTGTCTTCCTCAGCTGACGGCCCCACGCGGCCAGGTAGTAAACGCAGCTCCTCCAAATGTGTGCGGAGATGACGCAGTTCAGATCGCACCGCGCCAAAAGACGCTCGGCCCCAGCTCTGTAACTTCTCAGCCACCACAGTCATCTTATGGGAGAGCGCAGGAACACTCTGGGCCCGCCCCGCATTATTCCAGGCATCGAGTACCACCCCTCCAAATCTTGGGTCTCTTTCCCACATGCATTCATAACGGAACTGTTTTTGTTTTGCGCGGATACTTGTATCAATCAGCTCGGTCTCCAGAAGAATTGGGCAATGATCCGACTTTGCAGCTGTGAGGTGCTCGACATATGCGAAGGGAAACAGAGCAGACCAACACGGTGAGGCCAGAGCTCTATCCAAGCGAACGCGACAGTAGCTCCCTCCGGCAACCTTCTTCTCCCACGTCCAATCCAGACCCCGATACCCCAGGTCGGCTAGGCCGCAGATATCAATGGCTTCTCTGAACGCATCAATCTGCGAGCTATCACGATCATTTGGTCCATGCTGCTCTTCGGGCCGCAATATCTCATTAAAGTCCCCAATGCACATCCATGGGAGTGTACTCTCCCCCCTCAACCGCTTCATGGTGTCCCAGGTTTTATGCCGAAGGCTCCTGGTAGCTTCACCATAGAAACACGTCAATCTCCATTGTTCCTTACCCGGTTCAGTGACCCAGGCATCCACGTGATACTCCGAATAGTTCTTTATTGAAACATCCAAAGAGTTTCTCCAAAAAATACAAAGACCTCCACTACGACCACGACTACCGACACCAAAGCTGAAATCATACCCTAACGACGTACGTAAACCTTCGACACGACCCTTCTGTAACTGGGTTTCAACTAAACACAAGATAGAAGGCGAACTGATCTCCACGAGATCACGTAATTCACGAACTGTCGCGGGATCGCCTATCCCACGACAGTTCCAGCATAAAATTTTCATTGGGCCTGGCGGCGCCCCGAGTCGGAGCCCGCCAATAACGCCATCTTGTCTGGGTTTTGCTTCACTGGTGATGCTGATTTCTTCGCTTTCTTTGCATCTCGAGGGGACACATATGTTGGTGGTGGTGGGGGTACCGCCATGAATGCCAGGCCTAGGTCCGGGCCGACCCCGCATCCGGTTTCAGAGCCCTTAGTTGCACCCTTTTGCTGCAAGTGACTATCTAGGTTGTTACCAGCCAAAGCAAAATTCAGGTTTCTGCGAGCCCCCTGTCCTCCTACATACTCCGTCTCCGTAGTGGCAGCCGGCTTCAGTGGACTAGTCACCTCATCTTCCTCTCCATCTTCGGCTCTCGGATCCAGCCCAGCCTCCTGAGACGAGCGCTTGCGCACAGGTGAAGTTTGCCGAGGCGGTGGTGCACTCCTTCCTGATCTACCTCTTCCCCAGCCTCCAAAGCGACCACCCCGTGAGGCTCGGCCTCCTCCTTGCTGCTCCTGTATTGTCTCCCATCTCTGTGCCAGCATCCAGCTTCCCCATTGCTTGTCCTTGGCCTCCCAAACTCCATCTCCACACTCCTCATGATTATGACCCATGAGTCCACAAATTTGGCAGAAGTACGGTATCTTCTCGTACTTGACAGGGAGGAGTCTCCTGCCCTCGCCCACCACGTTTAATGGAATAACCCTCGTAAGTGGTTTGTCCACCAGAACCCTAGCTCGAATTCGGACGTAGTTACCTTCATAGAAGAGCCTTGGAGATAGTTGTGTTTCCTTCACCCGGCCAATCCGCCTAGCTAGCTGATCAACAATTTCAAGTTTCCGGTAGAGCTCCGGTATATTGTGTATTTGTGCCCAGACAAACAGGCCATCGAAGCTGACGGATTCCGGATCTTGCTTACCATCATAATCTTCAATCAGCATCCCCATCCCTCTGAACAACCACGGACCACCATGGACAACTTTCTTCCAATCTCCCAGGCAAAACATCTGAAAGATAAATAGGTTTTCCCCTGCCTCCCTATACTGCGGCACATGTGCTAGGCTCCAGATCGATTTCATGGTCTCAAACATAGCGGATGCGCTGAAGATCCGGGACGTGTTTACCTTCGCGATCGCTAGCCATCTCGCGTCTGCTGCATACTTCTTAGATTCCTCCACCCCCACGATCACGTCGTCTAGTTCATCGTCCTTGAGATCCAAGTGTTGCAGCATCTCCTCCAACTTCTTCCCGGACCAGCCCTCCGAGGACGATCCTGCTCCTGTCGCCATGCTTCACACTCGCGCGCCGGTGCGAGGAAAGGCGTCCGGCGATCGGCCGGAGGAAAAGCTCTAGACGGCGGCGCAGTCGCCGCCAGAGACGATAAACCCTAAACTAGAGGGTAGAAAAATTACGCTGAGTTGGTTTGTGTGTCTCTTGTTCATGCTAGGGTTCCTGTAGGTGGGCTGGGCCACGTGCGGGGCTAAGTTGGATCCGGATCTCTTGCAAAAGATCGATTGTTCGGTCATTAGATTTCTCGTGTAGTTAAATAATTTATTTCCACCCTTAAAAAAGTTAAATAATTTATTTCCGTAATACAAACTTCTTAAATTTCATGAATTCTTTTTCAAAACATGTGAATACAACTTTTTAAAACTGATGAATATTCATTTCTTGATATGTGCATTTTTTTTGTAACAAACAAATATTTTTACATCTTTTACAACTAAATTAGTAATAAATATAAATATATTATTTTAACTGAAATCAATAGTTAAGGGACACCACTTGCAAAGGCTATGACCAGACCTCTCTGATAGCGAACGCCACTTTGTTGTCACCACAGTTTTGGTGGAATTTGTTTCCCCACAAGAAGATGGGAAGCCCTTGTAGCATGTTTTTCGTGAGATCTAAAGTGAAAACAGATATATCTTATCAATCAGATACCCAAAATACAAACTATTTTCGCCGTTGTGTCCTCTCATTGATATTTGAAATAGATTCCAGATTGATAGGTTTCGATGAAATTTTAATCCAGACATAATTTGTACTCCAAAAAATAATAAACGTGCTTCCCGCGAAAATATAGGTGTACCTCACACTCTAACATAGGTTTTTTTGGATCCATGCTCTAACATACTAGGTGTGTTGCGTGTTATCTGACTCACAGCTCTCGTAAAACGCTGCGGATTCTCTACCTTGCCATGGGCAAGGTAGAGAGCTACAGTACCCTGCCTTTGCCCCACAGCCATTGGATCAAGGGGGTCGGTCCAGATCGGGCGAAACGTTGTAGCACGCGCACTGTTCATGGGTACTGTTTGACGGGCACTGTTCATGGTGCTGTTTGACGGGCATTGTTTGAATACTGTTCACGCTACTGTAGCACGGGTACTGTTCCATCAAATCTGATTGGTTCGTTCGTGATCCAACAGACGAAAGAGGGGGAAAGGCAGGGTTAGTGTAGCTCTCTACCTTGCCCACGGCAAGGTAGAGAATCCGCAGCCTCGTAAAATAGGTGGGCAAACACCGAGGCGTTTTTTCAGTTTTCTAGGCTGTTCTACGGTTTGGTTTCCTTTTATTATTTTTCTGTTTTTTCCTGATTCAGGTCAAGTTCTTCGGTTTTTGTTTAGTTCTTTTGGTTTATGCTCGGATTTTGTTCTTTTCAATTTTTCAGTTTTCCTTTTCCTTTTTGTGTTGTTCTTCCCATTTTTATTTTGTTCTCTTTTTATACACATGATATTTTCTGAAAATACACAGTGAGAATTCTAATATATATGATAAAACATTTTTTAAATACACGGCGAAGATATTTTTAATATATGAGGAACATTTTTCCAAGACACGATTAATATGTTCATATACATGGTGACCTTTTTCAAATACACCACTAGTAGAAAAAGGGTCAAATGTGAAGCACAATAGTGCCGGTTTGAATTTCAGCCGGCACTAATGTGTACATTAGTGCCGGTTCGTGGCGGCGATCAATAGCACCGGTTCGTGGCGAACCTTTGGTACCGGTTCATGCCACGAACCGGTACTAAAGAGGCTGTGTCAGCCTGCGGTCAGGATATGGCCCCACCATCACCATTTAGTGCCGGTTCGTACCACGAACCGATACTAATGAGGTTATGGCAAGCTGTTTTTAGTCCCACCTCGCTCCCCTAACAAGCCTTTTACCACCTTAAATATGTTATTTCTCAAACTATCACAATCACTTGGTCTTCATTGAACTCTATGTGTAGAATTTGTGGCCGCAATATGAGTCTTCATCGGTTTATAAATCGTTGATGACTCATATTGACAATTCAGATTGTACACACAAAGATCATTGATGATCAAAGTATTTTTGATGTTATAAGATCATATTGACAATTTAGACTGTAAAGAAATATAAGATCATGATCTAAATGCTCATATATTTTTTGCGTTCAGTATGCACCAACTGCTAGGCGGGAGGAGCTGTTTAGTACCAATTCGTGGCGAACCTTTAGCACCGATTCATGCCACGAACTGGTACTAATGAGGTTGTGTCAGGTAAGGCTAGCTGGGGCCGCACGAGCACCTTTAGTACCCGTTCATGGATGAACCAGTACTACAGTTTCTTAGTAAGCTGTTTTTTAGTCCCACCTCGCGAAGAGAGAGGGACTAAGAGCAGTTTATAAGCCCTGAGTGCAGAGACGATGAAGAAGAGGCTCAATGCTCACGTTGCTTAGCTTCAAACCTTCAGGGATATGGTAGACTGCACGGAGCTATGCGCAGTGCAGTTTACACTATTTCGAAAGGCTTGAAGCAAATTAACGAGCATTGCACCTCTTTTTTATTTTTAATAACTTATTACAACTCCGAACTTCTTCTGTTATGGCAAAAACTAATTGCACGTCGGCATTTTTTTTTAAACTTTGGTTATAACTCCAGACTTTGACCATCAAGTTTTGCAGAAAAGAAAAAATAGCAGGAAAAAAAACTATAGCTGAAAAGAAAAAAACTATATAAAATGACCGTGAAATTGAAAATCACTACAAAATAAACTCTGAAAATGTTGAATTTTGGCAAACTAGATGAAAAACTACTCAGAAATAAATAGAAGAAAATAAATATAACAGAAAAGAAAAAACTATACAAAAAACTACGCAGAAATAAATAGAAGAAAATAAAGCAGAAAAGAAAAAAACTATAAAAAAAAATTGGGGCGCTGCCCTGTGGGCCTGCTAGGCCACGGGCGTGCAATTACAGGCCTTAAAGGCCCAGCAGACTCACAGGGCAGCGCGCAGAATTTAGGCCCAGCAGCCTCACAGGGCAGCGAGCAGGCCTTTAGTACCGGTTGGTGGCTCCAACCGGTACTACAGATCACCCTTTAGTATCGGTTGGAGCCATCAACCGATACTAAAGGCCTGCTCTTCCCGCCTCTTGGCCTGGCCAAAGTTGGCCTTTAGTACCGGTTGGTGGCTCCAACTGGTACTAAAGGCCCATCCTATATATATAGCACTTACGAAAATTTCAGTTACATCTCCCCACTTTCGTCTCCAACCTCTCGACATCGCCGCGCGTCGCTCGATCCCGTCGTCGCCGCCCGTAGCCCGTCGTCCGTCGTCGTCGTCGCTGTCCCCGCCGCCGCCCGTCGTCGTCGTCATCTCGCGGCGCCGCCCCGAACGCCGCCGCCGTCCGTCGTCGTCGCCGCGGTCCCGTACGTCGTCTCTCGCACCCGCGTGCCGGCGCCCCTGCCCCGTACACCGCCGCCCTCGCCCCGTACGCCGGCGCCCCCGCTCGTACGTACGGGGCGGCGGCGTACGGGGCGGCGTACACACACATACACACATATACACACACTACACACATACACACACACACATTTTTTATTTATTTTCTGTTTTCTGTTTTCTGTTTTCTGTTTTTTAGAAAATTTAATTAGATATTAATTAGTTAGGTATGTGAGATTTGAACTAGTTGAATAATTAATATAACTAGTTTATTTTTATTAAGAAAATTGTCGAACTAGTTTATTTAGGTATATGAGATTTGAACTAGTTGAATAATTAATATAACTAGTTTATTTTTAATAAGAAAATTGTCGTCTCTGAGATTTGATTATCTAATTAAAATATTACAGTTAGATATATATTTGAACTAGTTTATTTTTAGTAAATGCTTAGTTGAACTAGTTGAATTAATATATAGAACTAGTTTATTTTTAGTAAATGCTTAGTTGAACTAGTTGAATTAATATATAGAACTAGTTTATTTTTAGTAAATGTTTAGTTGAACTAATTGAATTAATATAACTAGTTTATTTTTAGTAAATGCTTAGTTGAACTAACTGAATTAATATAACTAGTTTATTTTTTAGTAAATGCTTAGTTGAATTAATAGAATTAGTAAGTAGTTGAATTAATAGAATTAGTAAGTGTTTAATGTTTCGCCTAATATGAACATAGGAAATGTCGTCTGACGACGGAAAAAATTTCGGTATGTGCACATACTGTGAAGACGAGCGCGACCAGTGCGACAGAAATTTCCTTGTTGATGGTAGGCGATTCAGCATCAAGCTGGATGAGACTTTCGAATTCGATACAGTAAGTCACAACGACAAGTCTGTTTTTGTAATTAAGCATGACTTATATATGCTTCATTTACCTGACTTACAATTTTTAATTTTCACTATTCTACTAGCGCATCCCATGCCATGCAAGAATTTTTGTCTTGGATAAGATAGGTTTCAAAGATATGGAAACTATGGAGGTAAAGAAAGCTTACCTGAAAACTGAGCATGATGGTTATACTTTCAACGTCAAAGTATACAATGCACACACGTACACCTATTTTGAATGCAAAACTTGGCAATCACTATGCAATGCTTATGCATTTGAGCCTGGTATGGTTATCACCTTTGATATTCGTCCGGAAGATGATATTGAAGGTAATAGAGACATATGGGTCGATGTGCAGACGCCTCCAGTTCTACCATTATGTGGGTTCTTCTCAAATATATTTTTGTCTTTGATATTGCTTATTTCAAAAATAACTGACAACTAATTTCTATTGACAGCTTATCTCCATTCAATCAAACATGTCCGGCGCTTGGTAGACAGGACCTTCTACTGTCCCGGAGCTGAACTAAACTGCGAGGAGATAAGTCATTATGTTTCATGGCTTAAGGATCTTCATACTGTTAAGACAAATTTTTTTCCTGCACTTGGAAATGTTAGTACTCAAAACGTGCGACCAATAGTGATGGTATTGAACTACGGTCACATCTATTTAGGAATGATGGTAAGATATTTACTATTTGTCCTCAGTGCATATTTTGCATACATATTTTTTTTAAACTTTCATTGCTGAATATATTAATTAAGTACTATACGATGTTCTTCAACAGGGACTCCCGATGACAGTTGTGCCTCAGGGGATCGAGACTAAAGGTCAGATGTCAATTGTTAGCTTAAGGCCAAGATATCCTGCATTGCACATGAATGCATTCAGGATTTCTAGAAGCGATGAATGCTTAATAGTGAAAGATTGGATGAAAATTGTTAATGATCACAGAGAAGTACTAGGGGGCAGCAATGAGAAGCGCAGCCCACGATTAGGAGACAGGTTCATCGGCATGCTCCAGTATGATCAATCAGGAGAGCTATACATGTTCTATGCTATTTTACCAGAGAGAGAGTAGCTAGCAGGAGTGATTTAGCTAGTTCTTCATGCTGCTCTTAATTAGTACTTGGCCTTTCATGTCCATGTTCTTCATTCCGAATTTAAGTGATTTGCTTTTGTGGTGTTATATATGAACGCTTATAATATCATGACAATCATGTTGAACTCGATGATTGGTTCTACTAGAAATTCTATTTATATATATATATGCATAACATTTACAATGTGTAGTATCGTAAAATACCAGCAAACGAAAAAGAATTAAAATGGAAACACAAAATTAAATGAAAAAGAAATCATAAAACTAAAACCCCCCAAACCTTATAGTACCGGTTGGTGTTACCAACCGGTACTAAAGGGCTCCAGGCCCCCGGAGCTGGCTCGTGCCACGTGGTTTCCCTTTAGCACCGGTTCGTGCAGAACCGGTACTAAAGGGGGGGGGGGGGCTTTAGTGACCACACTTTAGTGCCGGTTATGGAACCGGCACTAAAGGGCCTTACGAACCGGTGCTATTGCCCGGTTCTGCACTAGTGCATGATGAATATTTATTTAAAAATATATTTTTTCTTAATTCTTAAACATGCTTTTAACATCTTTGTTAAGAAGGGATAAATAAATAATGCACTAAGGAGTAGTTAATAAAAAGTGTATAAAAAGCTTATGGTCAATTAACGCTGGAAATCAAGAAGCTTTTGGCTCTTCAGGGTTTTGTTCCATTAAAGATAGAGCGTAGTCAAAATAGAGTTGCTCATAGTCTAGCTAATATTGATCGAAGTGGGGGTAGCACCGTCTGTTTTGTTGCGCCATGTCCTAGACAACGTAAAGGAGTTTGTATTAGCAGACTATAATACTATTTCTGAGAAATAAAACCCGAGTTTCACCCACAAAAAGAAATAAAAATAAAAGGTGCATAAAATAGATGACTGAATGGGTATATGGAATGTAAGTACATAGTTAGGCCCAAACACACAATGCCATACATTACTAGTTTTCATAGTGGTCATACAACTATCATTCCCTTCTTACCAAAGAAGTCCTAATTCACACCGTTGATTGTTAAATGGGGGTAAACCAAAACTAAACACGTAAATAATATGTCACACTCCCCGCAAAAAGTAATATGTCACACTTTCTTGTGGTGGTCTTCTTAGTTCTATAAAAAAAGGCATCTATTAGTCAGTTACCTCAAGAAAGTTCAGTTTCCATATTGTTCCTCCACCACACCCCCTTTGTCTTCCTCGCTCTTCCCCCGTTGCATTCGTCTTCCTCTTATCACCGTCAACCAGCCCTTCGGCACCGACCATCATTGTCCCCCATCACCCGCCGCTGGCTTTGTTGCCTTGGCCATCCCCCTAAATGCCCCTTCTCCAGCATTGATGACTCCTCCCCCTTAGGGACGGATCCAGCATGGGGCATGGGTGAACATACGTACACCCAATTGCTTTTTGCAAAAAATAAATTATGTAGGTATATACATATTATATGATAGAAACACCAACCTATAGGCCCAATAGGCTCAGTTCAGGAGTAGCTCACTAGCCTGAAAGCAAGCCACGAAACCATCCAGCCCTGCATACACGCATGAAATGAGAGAGGCTCATGTTGCGCCAGCCTATTTCTTCTTCCCACGGACGAGGCGGCGGCATGACCCTCTGTCAATGGTGAGCCACGACCGGGCGAGGAAGCCATCAGAGCTGGAGCCCCCCATGGTTTCGGCAGAGGATACGGGCAAGCCCCGTGATGTCGTGCCCACCGCCGGCGGTGGGGGGGGGACGTAAATGGGATGCTGTAGCACAAAGGGTGGGAATAAATGTCGCGGTCGCAGCCACTGAGTCATCGATGTAGGGAGTGAAGCGTACCAGTGCAAAAAAATTGGTTGCAATAACCTCAACCTCTAAACCTAAGGTGAACCCCCATCCAATTTTGAAACTACAGTAGTTGATTTGTTAATTCGATTCATTGTGAAATTCCCAACCGAATGTGTAGCTGCTATTCGATTCAGAGAGAAATAGGTCTAGATGACACTATGGAGTGAGGATCTGCTTGATTTCATTAGCAAAAAGTTAACAAATGAATTGTCTTTGAATTGTAGGGCTTAGAGCATTCTTTGAATCATCTTTGAATTGTAAGTTGTAGATGACACTCGGTTAAGTTTGCACATCTTTAGCCTATGTATTTCATGGAGGAAGATTTGATGCATATCTCTTAACTTACACACTTCATTACTGATATGCATAGAGATAAGAGGTTTACCTCTTGAATGATTGCTTAGTTACATTTATTGGGGTGAGGGGGGGTTCTTTTTTCAGTTCAAGGATGATGTTGTCATATCTCACTCTCAAGCTATGACAGAGAGTACGTGTTGTAGTTTCTTTTCTCTATTTTGTAATTTCCTTATCTTTGAGATATTGTTGCTATTGTGAAATTTATATTTTGTGTTTGTGTTGCCGTTAACCAATTGGCTTCTTCATTAAGGTGCAATTATTTTTTGAACACCCACAATGTTAAATTCCTAGGTCCGTCACTGCAACCCCTCCATGGCATCGCATCATACCCAGACCCATTAACGCCGCCTCACCACTATCGGTAGTACTGCAGACAGCCGCATCATCCCTGCCATTCTACGTAGTGCTCCGAACATACTCGCATGGATTAATCAAGCCGAAAAACCTTGAAGAATGGCAAAGGCAACAAAACAAAATCAACTGCAAGACCAAAATCACTATATGGCCCTCTGGGCCATTTAGCGTGCAAGGTTTATATGGACAACGTTTACTCAAAAAAAAGTTATATATGGACAACGCTCACCTAAAAAAAGTTAATGGACAGCATGCGACTGACCGAAAGCCCAGAACCGCTGCCCTGACCGACCGGGTCGCGAGCTTCTTGGCGGCCACGCCTCCCTTGCTAGGGTTCCGGGGCTCGTCGTAGCGGCCCCGTCACCTCCCTCAGCTCCCTTGCCTATATAAGAACGTCCATCACGCAGCGGTCGATACCAACACCAAGTAGGCAAAGCACAAACCGAAGATGGCTCCTCTTCCCTCTCTCCCTCCCCACCCTTCCTCCCATTCTCCTCCTCGGCTCGGCAGATCTGCGCCCCGCCCTTCCCCGGTGACTGGCGTCCGGTCGCCCTCACCTTCAGGTGTAGCTCCCCCCTCCTCCTCCCCTGTTTCTTTGCAGGTGGATCCCTCCCCTTCCCTCTCTTCTCTGCCGGTTCTTGGATCTCGTTTTTGGGCGCTGTTGTCAGATGCGGAGGACTCGCGGTCTCTGCCTTCCTCCCCCGGTGGTGCGGTGGCCTGCGCTGGGGAGGTGGCGGTCGCCTGCGCCGCCCCTCGCCCTCGTAAGTTTGCCCCCGGGGGTCGGGGCCGGCCGTTGGGGGTGTCTCCGTCGGCCGACGGCTGGTTCCGGGTCTCGCGGCGTCGGCGTAGATCTGGTAAGTTTGCGTCCACGTCTCCTGCGCTTGGTGTCTTGGGTCGTGCTCCTGATGGGGAGCTTGGAGGCTCTCCATCTCCCTCTCCGTCTCAGGCTACAGGGGCTCCGTCGCCGGCGGTGGCGGCGGCGGGGCCGCTGGTCGCTCCGTGTACCCTAGATCCAGATCTCTGTGTAGTGGCCGCTGGTTCGCGGGCCAGCTCCCCGTGTGGGCCTGCTGGGCCTGTCGGGGCGGTGCTGGCTAGTGGGCCTTCCCCCCTCCCTCTCTTCGGTTATCGATTTCCCCCCGCTGGTTTCTCTAGGCCCAGGTGGGCCCCCCGCCCGGTTACTGGCTCCCCGTCCCTCTCCGACCCACTTGGCGAGCCGGGCCCAGGGGGGCACGGCTCGCTCGGGCTATTTATGGATCCCTCGCGGCTCGATACCCCCCTGCTAGGGTTTACTGCGTCCGCCGCTGACTTGCGCCGCTATCGTCTTCCCATCCGTCGCATCATCAGATCCCCCCCACCTCCACCCCTCCTTCTTCCTTTTGCTGCGGTGATCTCCATGGACAAATCTAGGGGTTCTTCCTGCGAGGCGCTTTCTGGTTGCAAATGGCGCCGCGAGGATTCCCCCGCCTCCGCGGTGGAGCTGGAGCTTGAGGCTTCGCTCCGCTCCAAGCTGGAGTCGGAGCAAGCGGCGCGCGAGCAGGCGGCTCGTGCCCGCGAGGCCTGGGCTCCGGGTCCGGAGCGGGTGAAGGAGGGTGTGACTGGATCTGGCTTGCAGGGCTCTGGGTCTGGTCCCTCTCCTTCCCCGGTGGTGGACCCGTGGGATGCGGCGGTGGCTTCTGGCGGTGGGATGTCTTCGTCCTCGGCTTCCCTCCCGGCTCCGGGGGTTGGGTGTGGTCCGTCGGCCCCGTCTCGGCCCCTACCTCCCCCTCCTCCTCGCTCGTTTGGGGCCGGATCTGGTTTTCGTCCGCCGCCTCGATCCTTCGCGGGGCCGGCGCGTCGGCCGCCCGGTTCGGCTTCTGGGGATGGGATCCTTCCCCCTCCCCAATTGCAGCAGCAACCCCGCCCCTCTCCCTCTTCCCACAGCAACACCTTGGCGCTTACCTGCTTCGCTTGCCACAGACCGGGCCACTTTCAGTCTCGCTGCACCAATCCACCATTCTGCTTGATTTGTCGCTCTGATGGTCACCTCACGGTCAATTGCATGGATAGACAGAAACCTCCCGCGGTCATCCAGTTTGGTCTGGGTCTTCCTGGCTGCTCCTTCTTCGCTTTTGATGGTGACCTGCCTGTTCGGGAGGTGGCTCCTACGCTGTCCAATGTGGCTATTGTCTCTGTCAAAGACCAAAAGATCTCCCCCCAAACTCTGCTGGAAGGGCTTCGCATCTGGGATGTGGCTAGTTGGGACTGGCAAGTTGTGCAGCTGTCAGAGTTTGACTTCTCTGTGGTGTTCCCCTCCAAAGATTGCCTGCGAATGATTGCTTCTTGCACCAGCTTCACCTTACCTCTTAATCAACTGGTGGTTTCTGTCAAAGCGGCTGCATCCAACGGTACTGCTGTGGGTGTTGATTGAAGATCTACCTGCTAGTCTGCGCTCGTCTGTTTTCCTCATGTCCTTTGGGGTTTTGATTGGGAAACCCATCGAGGTGGATGAGGAGTCTTTGAACAAGGTTGGTCCTGCTCGGTTGAAGGTCTGGTGTGTTGATCCTGATCGGGTGCATGGCTTCATTGATGTCTATCCCTCTCCCAATGGCATCAGGTTGCGGGTGCGGGTGGAGGGGGCGACGGTGGCTGCTCCACCTTCCCCCCTCCTCCTGCTAACCCTTCGGATAAACATGACAAGGAAGGGGATGGTTCTTTTGGTGGCCCCAAACAGAGTTTTGGGTCTAATCTCCGCTTCACTCAATCTGAATGGAATAGCCTGGCAGACTCAGAACGTGAGATGTTTCATTCTCAAGCGCCTGCTGGTGATGCTCCTCGTGAAGATGTAGTGATTCCCCCTTCAGTCCAGATGGCCCCCTTTGCTGCTGCTGATCTGCCTAAAGCTCCGCCCTGCTCGGCTACTCCTGTGTTTGCTGCATGCTCCAACCTCCCGGCTCGCCCTATCTCCCCCACTCGTTCGGGTATTGAAGATCTCCCTGGCTCTCCTGCTCGTGATATGATGGAATCACAACACCCCTCGAAGAAGAAATCCTCAGTTCGCAAGTACTCGGCTAAGAGCCGGATCTCCTCGGGCTCGAAGCAATCTATGACGGGGATCTGTCGGCGTCTTGATCATGATCTGGGCTCCATGTCCCGCTCGGGCCCCCACGCTGGCTATCCGGCAGCGCGGTCGCCTGCTATCCGCTCCCCGGTGTCCACGGCCCGCAAAGGTAGGCGGGTTTCACATTCTGGTGGCTCGATTCTGGAAAGGGCGGAGAAGCGGGCTGCGGCGAAGGACCTCCCTCCCCCAGGTACCTCCCCATCCCCATCGGTCGCTATTTCTCCGGTTCGGGTGGTATTACCTTCGATGTCTGATGATCATCTTTTAAACATTATGTCGGACGTGGGTTTGGTGGTTGATACTTCTGTTGGCTCTCCCAGTTCGCTCCTTGCTATTATTCGGGCTAATGAATTGGCCCAAGCTACCATTGTGAAAGCCAAAGAGGCTGTTGCCTCGCGGGTGGCGGATGCCGGTTGTGTTGTGGGGGAGGCTTCGGGTGCTGGTAGTGGCCAGCCCTCATCCTCATCCTGCCTTGCTAAGAGGGGTACTAATAAACGATCTAAAACCTGTGTGGCCCCCAGCAGGTCGAGCCTCCGTATCAAGAACCTTTCTTATAAATGAGGGCCTTATTCTGGAATATTAGAGGGTTCGGTGCTAGGGGGCGCCGTGACCAACTGAAAGATTTGGTTCGTTCTAACTCTATTGACTTTGTGGGGTTGGTTGAAACGTTTAAGGATTCCTTTACCCCCAGTGAGCTTTCTGCTATCGTGGGTATGGATAGTTTTCAGTGGCAATCTTTACCGGCTTCGGGCCACTCTGGTGGGATTCTGATTGGTTCTAATAAGGATATTTTTGACTTTGTTGCTTTTGATCATGGGTTTTATTGGGCTAGTGTTGTTCTCTCGCATAGATCTATGAATGCGCTCTGTGAATTTATAGTTGTTTATGGGCCCGCGGATCACTCCTTTTCGCACCTTTTCCTTGATGAACTTTCGATCAAGCTTGAGTCCTGTTCTCTCCCGACGGTGATTGGGGGAGACTTTAATCTTCTGCGATGCCCTCTTGACAAGAATAATGATAATTTTTCCTGGTCTTTAGCCAATGCTTTTAACGACTTTATTAGTGTCAACGCCATTCGGGAGCTTCCTCGGGGAGGAGCCCGCTTTACTTGGTCTAATCATCAGGCGAACCCTATCAGATCCGTGCTTGATCGTGTCTTCCTATGTCCCAGTTGGGATGCCTTGTTTCCTAGGGCCTCTCTTGTAGCTAAATGTATTGTGGGGTCAGACCACACCCCCTTGATTCTGGATGATGGTTCCATTCGCAATAGACCTCCGACTAGATTTCAGTTTGATGCTTCTTGGCTGTCTGTTGATGGCTTTGTTGACATGGTTGCGGCGAAAATCTCCCAATCCCTCTCTCACAACCCCCGCTCTTTTGGCCCTCTGGATGATTGGCAGTCATGTGCCTATGCTTTACAAAAATTTCTTAGAGGCTGGTCACATAACCGTGCGGCGGAGGATCGCCGCTCCAAAGCCTTCCTTGAAAATCAGATCCTGGAGCTGGATTGTACTGCGGACTCTATTGGGCTCTCGGATGATGGTTGGGCTGTTCGCTATAATCTGGAGGCCGCTCTTCTGCAGCTGCATCATCAGGCTGAGATTTACTGGCGTCAGAGGGGCACCCTCAATTGGACTCTCAAAGGAGACGCTCCTACTGCTTATTTCTTTGCGATTGCAAACGGTAGGCGTAGGCGTTGTGAGATTAATAGCCTATTGATTAATGGTATGCGCTCTACAGACCAATCTGTGATTATGGCTCACGTGGTGGACTTCTTTTCGTCTCTGTTAGGGGCTAAACCTCCATGGGGCCTGTCCATCTCCCCCACCTCTGGAGTTCTGGTCTTAAAATTTCTCCTGAGGAGAATGCTTCCTTGATGATGCCGCTCTCCGATCAGGAAATCTGGGATGTGGTTAATTCTGCCAATACTAATGCTGCTTCCGGGCCTGATGGCTTCTCCATCCCTTTCTTTCGGAAATTTTGGCCCCAGTTGAAACAGTTGGTGTGTAACGTTATTCAGGGTTTTTGTCTTGGTACTGTCGACATCTCTCGCCTGAACTATGCTGTTATATCCCTGATCCCTAAGGTTAAGGGTGCTGATGTCATTTCCCAATTCCGGCCTATAGTGTTGATTAACAACTTCGCCAAGTTCCCTTCCAAAGGATTTGCGAACCGGCTGTCTCCGGTAGCTCACAGAGTTATTAGTCCCTTCCAATCTGCTTGTATCAAAGGGCGCTTTATTTTAGATGGCATTCTCTCCCTTCATGAGATAGTTCATGACCTCCATGTGCGGAAATCCAAAGCTATCATTCTCAAACTAGACTTCGAAAAAGCGTATGACTCGGTTAGCTGGTCTTTTCTCAGGCAGATTCTTCTTGCCAAAGGTTTCGACGGTGCCTATGTTCACCGTATCATGCAGTTGGTCTCGGGTGGCCACACTGCAGTTGCCGTAAATGGCGCTATTAGCAACTTCTTTGCGAATGGGAGGGGCCTCCGCCAAGGGGATCCGACCTCCCCTGTTCTTTTCAACTTTGTGGCTGACGCTTTCTCCTGTATGCTCTCCAAAGCGGCTCGATGTGGACACATTATTCCTGTGGTCTCTCACCTACTTCCGGAAGGGGTCTCTCATTTGCAATATGCGGATGACACAATCATCTTGGTAGAGTTGGACAATGCCTGTATTGCCAATCTGAAATTTATTCTGTTGTGCTTCGAAGCTGTTTCTGGTCTTAAGATCAATTTTGCCAAGAGTGAGGTTATGGTGACGGGGGTTGACCGGGCGGAGGCCTTGCGGGTGGCCAGACTCCTCAACTGCTCCTTAGGTTCCTTTCCTTTCAAATATTTAGGTCTTCCTATCTCTCCTGGTCTGCTTCACGCGAAAGACTTCGCTCCGGTGGTTGCTAAAGTGGGGAATAGGGTGCTTCCTTGGAGGGGTAGGTATAATACCAATGCTGGCAAAGTGGCTCTAATCAATTCTTGCTTATCCTCTCTCCCGTTGTTCCTTATGGGCTTTTACCGTCTCACAGATGGTGTGCATGCTGGCTTCGACAAACATAGGGGTGGCTTTTATTGGAATTCTGCAGATAACAAAAGGAAGTATAGGTTGGTTAAGTGGCAGCTTATGTGCAAGCCTAAAAACCTTGGGGGGTTAGGCATTATTAATACTCGGGTGATGAATATTTGTCTGCTCATTAAGTGGTGGTGGAAAATTATGACGGTTGGGGCCGATGTGCTGTGGTTTTCGATTCTTAAGGCTAAATATTTTCCTAACTCCAACCCTATGTTTGCCCCTGCGCGGCGTGGTTCGCAGTTTTGGAAAGCCCTTGTTAAAGTTCGGCCGATTTTTTTGGAGCACGTTAAGTTTTGTGTGGGTAATGGGTCTGCTGTTCGTTTTTGGTTAGATTGGTGGTCCGGGGATGCTCCCCTGGCTGTTAGCTTTCCGATTCTGTTCTCTTATTGCCCCAATCCGCAAATCTCCATCACGGAGGTGGCTGCTAATAATTGGGACTTGGCTTTTCGTCGGGCCCTGTCTCCTGAAGAGTTGGAAGAATGGCAAAGTCTTTCTGCCCTCTTCCCTGTGCTCTCGGAGGAGGCTGACTCTGTGGTTTGGCCACTTACGGCCTCTGGGCTATTCTCGGTCAAATCGTTGTATTCTAGACTCATTGGTGGTACTACTTCGGCTCGCTTCTCTTGTATTTGGAAATCTAAGGTCCCTCCTAAGATTAAGATTTTCCTCTGGCAAGCCTTCCGAGGTCGCCTTCCTTCTGCTGATCAGATCAAAAAACGCAATGGGCCGGGCTCGGAATTCTGTAACTTGTGTGGGGCTTTGGAAAACTCTAATCACATCTTTTTCAACTGTGTTCTTGCCAAATTAGTTTGGTCTTGCGTAAGATCATGGCTTCGGGTCTCCTGGGATCCCTCCTCTTTCGCAGACACTAGAACCCTAGCCAAATCTCTGGTAGGGGTCACCAAGAGGGTATTCTGGGTTGGCTTGGGAGCCTTATGTTGGGCTCTTTGGACCATTAGAAACAAATTTACTATTGAACTTACCTTCCCATCTAAGCCTGCTGACGTTCTTTTCAAATCATGTATATTCTTGCAGCAGTGGAGATTATTGACTAAGGAGCCAGATCGGGACGCCCTGGACCTGCTCATCGCCAAAATTCGGGCTTCAGCCTCTCAGATCTCCGGGACGAATCATGGCGTATAAGCCTGGTGCTGTAGTTTTGCGGGATTAGGTCTCCTTCTCTCCCCGGCCTGCGTGCCGTGTTTGGCAGCTGCCTGTTTCATTAGGAATTTGGGCCTATTTAACTTCTCTTTGTGTTTCTGAGACTGTGTGAACCTTGGGTATTCGTGACGCTGCCATGTGGCTTTATTTATAAAGTCGGGCTTTGGCCTTTTCTCTAAAAGAAAAAGCACAAACCGGCGAGAGGAGAGCGACGAGACGGCAAGATGCAGATCTTCGTGAAGACGCTGATCGGGAAGACCATTACGCTGGAGGTGGAGTCCTCGGACACCATCGACAACGTCAAGGCCAAGATCCAGGACAAGGAAGGTACATATATGAATGTGAACGAATCACTAACTACACCACCTCTTCCCCTCTACTACCCTGCCGGCCGATCGTACGTCTTCGCCGGCGTTGCATCCGTTTGCTTCAAACCTAGCTTTGCATGTTGTTGCTCTTCTTGTTCTTGTTCTTGTTCTTCATAGCTAGCATCCTCCATGTTGTCTCTCTCTCTGAGCTAGATAAAAACTTTTCTGCTTATCCGAGGTTAGATAGCTTTGGATCGGCTGCTTGTTGGTTCCTCTGTGTTAACCTGCCGTAGGATATGCTTCTTGTTTGAAAAATCGATAGATAATCTGCATAGACAAATCTAATTGTGTGAGTTTGTGTTTTGCTGTTGTAGGTATCCCGCCGGACCAGCAGCGCCTCATCTTCGCCGGGAAGCAGCTCGAGGATGGCCGCACTTTGGCGGACTACAACATCCAAAAGGAGTCGACGCTTCACCTGGTGCTGCGCCTCCGTGGCGGCAGCCGAGGTCAATACCCCAAGAATCTCGAGCCCAACCTCCGCATCCTTGCTCAAAAGTACAATGAGAACAAACTAGTCTGCCGCAGGTATGCACCTCATGGATTGTGGCCTTTTGCTTTTTCGGAGATATGCTTGTGTAGATAAATCTGTCCTTGTTGTTTAAGGTGTAGATTTGGTTTGCTTGGGTTTGTTGCTGATTTCTATGAACAATGGAATTAACTAGATGGCTGATATGTACTCCCTCCGTTCCAAAATAGATGATTCAACTTTATACTAATGTTAGTACAAAGTTGAGTCATCTATTATGGAACGGAGGGAGTAGATCATTAATTAACATGTGCATGGTTACTTTATGATCTAGTTTTAACATATTTATGTGTCATGCCAATCTAGTACTCTTTTTGAAGAAAAAAATGTCAATCTAGTACTCAGGATGATTGTAAATACCTTGCTTTGGACATAGTTGTCGCCAATACTTGAATGGAAGTCATTCGTTGATTAATAGACTTCTCTCAAATAGCCTTTTGTGCTCGTAATTTGTGACATATCTAAGTTATTCTTCATTGCGTTGCAGGTGCTATGCACGCCTACCCCTTAGGGCGACCAACTGCCGCAAGAAGAAGTGTGGCCATAACAATCAGGTGAGAGAACCTTATTTCCCCGTGTTATTGAAGTGCTTTTACCCCTTTACGCAGAGGTTATCATATCACTGTATGTCTTGTTCTTGCCTTCTCTTGAGCAATATGTCCCATTGTATGCTTAGAGTTGTTCTTAGTTACTATATTTAGATTTGTCAAACTATTGTATGAAGTTGTCATGCAAAATAATTCCATGCAGATGATAACTAGCTGAATTATTTGATTAATTGTTTATTTTTGTTCTGATATTTTTTACCCTTCTCTTTCAGATAAGGGAAAAGAAGAGGTTTATGTCCAAGTTTGGGAGCGATTCTTGAACATTGGAAGTGATGCTGAAGCAACCATATACAGTCATATATAATGGAGTTTAAGTTCTGTCCTAGTTTGAAGTCATGTTAGATTTTGCTAAATCGTCTAGCAGCATATATATTGGAGTCTAGTTTTGTCCAGTCCGGATTTTGAACCTATGTATATGCTATCAAATATCCATATTATACAGAGTTATTTATTTTGGGAGCTTTTTTTAGTAATGTTTGTTTTGAGAGATATTTACAAGCTGCTTGTATTGACACTCTCGTCTTTCAACCCCACCGTCACTTTGAATTTAGTGGGGCACTGTTTACTTATAGCCTCTACGAGTTGCAAGTGAATGGGGCCGGTGCGTGGTGAACGGAAGGGTTCATCAAGCCATTTCTCGCCTTAACCCCTAAACTAAATAGGAAGAGGGGTACTTGACTAATAGGGGGCAATTGCATTGCACCTGACTGTGAGGGACCTCTTGATACCTTATGTTCACTTCCTAACTAGTAGCCCACTATAGGATCTACCAGTCATTTCTTTTTCGGGTTCTCAAAGGCTCCAAAATATTCTTACCTGATGAAAAAAGGAACCCAATTACCCAAGCAGGCCCATAGTAGACACCATTGGGGAAAGGAAAAGTGCCCCCAAGAAAGCATCATTCCCTGCATCTTCATTACCAAACACGGAAACACCTACTCGCTACGGTAGCCCTACCCATTAATGTTCGCGGCGAGTTCTGGTTCAAGCCACAAATACGACTCGTGCTTTGCTCGTCGTCTCTTGGTCTCCTTCGTTGTTGACCTCATCAAGCTAAAGAAATCCCAGAACTATCATAGGGATTATATATTTTTTGTTTATTACTGGAGGGAGCTTGAGTTTTTTGTTAATGGATGGTGGCGCTTCTCATTTGGTCCCAAGCACTGTATATTTATTCTTCAATGCAGAACGTCGGCAATCTAAGTATTTGCTTACTTGCTGCAATCCATCCAGATCATGGGTGCGAAGAGTGATTGTTGAAGACCAGTGCAACTCATTCCCTGGAAAATAAGGGTCCTACACTACAAATTACTGGTGCTACCCTGAACTGCTACATAAGATCACTAAAATTGCGAAAAACAGAGTACCATTCTTCTGCTATTCTTGTGTTTTCTTTTTCAGTCAGGTTTTTGTTAGAGAATCAGATATATTTTTTCTGTAGAAAGTTCACACCACACAAGCGCGCGCGCACACAGAGAGAGAGAGAGAGTACAAAAAAAAGAGGTTCTTTTCTCTGAGGTGCCTGTGCAAGCACCTGAGTTGTACATGGCCTTATTTGATGTTTTTCCTAGTTTGATGTCCACCTGAGTTGTACATGGCCAAAGAGTGTTAGGCATCACTGAAGTCTTTCTATCCGAGTGACCTGAAGACTTGTTACACTTGAGGATCGTGAATCCTCCAGCCGGTTAGGTGTCGCGTTCTGAGCATCCAAGAGTCATTGTGGATTGCCGGTGAACGAAGTCTGTGAAGGTTTGGAAGTCTACCTCGAAGACTTACCAGAGTGATTGGGTGAGGACTGGGTGTCCTTAGCTCAAGGGGAATAAGGTGAAGACACGGTCTTCTGAGTTAAATCTCAGCCTCCCTAACTAGACATACAGTTGTCACAGCAACTGGAACTGGTCTACCAAATCCTTGTCTTCGTCAAGCTACCGGTTCTATCCTCTACTCTCCTTAATTTACAATTGTCCTCATGAAGTCATTGCTTGCCTGTCTGGTCTGTTTGACTTCACTCTGTGAAGACTATTATCTGTTTAGCTTCGTACTGTCTTTCTTTCTGATCCTGTCTACCTAGTTGCAGTTAGTCTGCGTGCTTTCATTGTGTTGTATGTTTGACTAATGTTTGCCTAGTGTAGTTTTCATTCCGCTGCTTTCTATATAGGCTCAGTTTACCTGTTTGTCTTCAAAGCCACCGTGTTTTGAAGACTTTCATAAAAATCGCCTATTCACCCCCCTCCCCCTCTAGTCGATAACTAGCACTTTCAATATTTCAACAACTTTTCTCTCTAGAAACAAAAATTATCACGATGTTCGCCATGTAAGCTATCATGTCAAATAACATGATGTTTACATAATAAGCATACTAAAAAGTACAGATGAATGGTCAATGGTCAAAAATATAGTAGGTTGTTCTTCTCATTGAACTAGAATTTTTTAAAGATCCAGCTTTTCGCTAGCTTTTCATTGATAAGCAGGAAGCAGTGGGAAAACAGAAGGTGATTAGTGGATCCAGGGGATCCGAGGGCTTGCCACAGACTGGCAATCCTCAAGCGACAAGAACCTAGGGTTTACATTTCATGGTGGTTCCTCGAAGGGGCTCTCAATGCAGGTTGCACCCCACTAGTGCAGAACTGGGCTTTAGCGCCGGTTCGTAACGGCCTTTAGTACCGGTTCGGCAACCAGCACTAAAGAGTGAGGACTAAAGCCCCCCTTTAGTACCGGTTCGTCACGAACCGGCGCTAAAGTGCCACCACGTGGCACGAGCCAGGCCCGGGTGCGTGTAGGGCTTTAGTACCGGTTGGTAACACCAACCGGTACTAAATGTTTGGGGGGTTTTGGTTTTTTTTCCATTAATTTTGTGTTTTCCATTTAATTCTTTTTTGTTTGCTGGTATTTTACGATACTACAAATTGTACACGTTATGCATATATATAAATAGATTTTCTTGTACGTAGAACCCGCATATATATATATATATATATATATATATATATATATATATATATATATATATATATATATATATCATCGAATGTCTCACAACCAACACCATTAATTATTCACACATACACACATGCATGTATACACATATACAATTTCTCCTACATGTTGCCTTGGTGCCTTCGGAGCACGATGACAAGTGGTTCATGGGGGCGGTAGTGGGTAACATTATTCTCCTTTGGGATCTATGACCTGGTCGAGCAAAAATCCCGTTATTTCCTCTTGAAGTGCTAGTATGCGCTCCGCTGGTAGGAGCTGCTCCCGCACCTCTCTGAACTGTTAAGAAGGAGATCAATATGCATGTGTATTAGTTGTGTGACTAGATATCGATAATGGTGTGAATAGTATTCTGACAAAACGTACCCAGTCCTGTCTTTGAGATCTGCTCCTTTCGGACGTCATCATGCGAATGTTCTCGCAAACGTAGAATGCACATAGATCATTCCCCGACGCCTGCTTCAGGGCCTTTACGAGAATGGAATTGAATCGGATAATGATTAATCAAGCATGATAATTAATTAATGGTATTGAAACAAGAATTAAAGAGATGGTATCTAGCTAGCTAGCTAGCTAGTACTACTTAATTAATTACCTTTGGTCGATACCAAAATAGCTTTTTTGCCCATTTGCCTGGAGTCACCTTGATGAACTTTGCCCAAGCCCTGCCCACCGGCAAAGAAAATTAATAAAGGGGTTATTAAATAGTTCATATCAGGAAATGACGAACTAAATAGGCCGAGATATAGTTAATAATGATTGAAATTACCTGTTGACTATCCCCTTCACGATGGTGTAGTCTTTTTCTTCTTTCAGTAGTGAGTCCAGTACTTCAACTGTTCCTTTGTCAACTTTAATGTCTAACAAGATCCAGTGGAAACTGCATGCGCACACGTTTGCATGTCTTAATTAAGCGGGCATGTGCATAACACTAATCAACTACCGTAAACCCTATAGACTTAATTATTAACATCTAGCTAGCTAGTAAGCAAAAACAAAATTTATAGTACAAGACAGTATGACTCACAGGAAGTTGTAAGGAAGTAGTATATCTTCACTGGTATTGAGGCGCTTGAAGAACTCCATCATGCTTTCCTCTACACTATCTCGACTAGTTGAAAGATTCCATGTGTACTCATTAATGGTATTTGAGTCAATGAACCCAATGCCATAGTGTCCAGATTTTTTCATTTCATACATCTTCATCCTGCATATAATACCACAGAAAAGAATATATAGTGAGGATAATTACATGTAATGATTGATCAAAAATTACAGAAAGAAATCACTTACAGACAATAGCAACTGACGATAGATTTGTTGAGTGCATTTTGATTGTATAACTGAAATAGTTCTGATTACTCAACGCACAGAGCTTTCTCATGGAAGTAATGCTCCTCCTTGACATTCACCATGAGGGACTCTCGATTGGAAATCTTGGTAATGTTCATGTACCATTAATGCAATTCATACATTCTCGTTGGGAGGTTCTTGACCTTGTCTGGCTCGACCGAAGGTTGGCCCCGAACATATTTCCCTTTTATTTCCTCCTCTCTAAGCGGAGACATGGGCTCAATTTCGAGGAGTTGTCCAACAGAGATCTTGAGCATTTCAGCCTGCATTATATGCTCCTCCGTTATTACCACATCGCCCAGCTGGGGAACTTTAACGGTTTGCCCACAATAATATTGGGCGTGCAGCCTCCTGTCATGTGTTGCTGGCACAACAAGCGGGGGGATCAATTGCGCCGTCTGTTCTCCCAGCTGGGAAACGGTTTTCCTGCATTTTTTGCCCGCTGCTTGTTGGCTCGAGCTCGAGCTCGGTTCCTTCTGTAGTCGTGATTGATGTGACTTCCTGATTTGGCGCTCATAGTCCGAGTCAACCGGCTTGGGAGCTGGTGCTCTAGCCATACGAACGAAGTGGTCAATCTTTTCCTCAGACACTTTCTCCCTTGGCGGCGGTGCCGGTTTCGGTGTAAAATGGGCGTCCACTTGGGCCTGCACTATGGCTGTGTTTTGCTCCTCGGTCATGTCGTAAGGCCTCTAAGGAAGAGGAGCGAGGCTTGGACCATATTTATATCGCTTGTCTCCGCCTGTACTTCCTGAACTACCTCGACTCGTACCGCTACGCACCATAGCTGCGGCGTGTCTCTTCTGCGATTGCTGAGACGGCGGAGACACCTGACGTGGCTGAGTTGGAGCAGGAGAAGTGGCCTAACGTTGTGCCGTACTTGAAGCAGGAGGTGTGGCCTGACACGGTGCCGGACTTGAAACCGGAGAAGTGGCATGACGCTGTGCCGGACTTGAAACCGGAGGAGTTAGCTCACGCGTTCGGGGACTTGGAGGAGGTGGCGGACTTCGAGGAGGAGTCGGATCACGCGTTCATGGACTTGGAGGAGCGGGAATCTGCTGACTCGGTGGCCGACTTCGAGGAGGAGTCGGCAGACGACGCGGTGTCGGTGGACTTCGAAAGATGATGCAATCCTTTCTCCATAGGATGATACGATGTATGGCCTCTCCCAGTGTGCGCTCGTCTTCACCTCCAGGAATGTCAAGCTGTAGCCCCGAATATGGGTCCACCACTTCATCAACCAAGACACGAGCATAGCCCTCTGGAATCGGGGTGCAATGGAAGGTTGCTTTGGGGGTAATTGTAAAAGCAACACCGTCCGCCACCTTCATGGATATGTTCTTCATTTTGGAGTGTAGCTCACAGTTAGTGTTCTCTATGATGTCATCCATAGGGTATGTATCCAGCAGTGTGTCACCCGGGGCAGAAGCAACGCTGCTTCTCGACATGGATGGGACGGTGCTATCCAATGTTGGACGATCATCTGCTTGCTGCTGCCGCTGCTGAGACCCCCTTTCCTGGCTAAGTGAGTCAATCTGCTGGTGCTGCTGCTGGAATTTGAGTGCCAAGTCCGCATGCCTTGCTTCTAGGCCTTGAAGGCGTTCTGCGTCCTGCTTCCTCTGATCCTCCTCCAGCTTCCTCTTCTCCTCCTCCTCCATCTTCTTTCTTGCACAGGACCTGTAGTCCTCGTTCCATTCTGAAAAGCCCTCATACCAGGGAATAAGGCCCTTGCCTCGTGTTCTTCCCGGGTGTTCAGGATTTCCCAGGGCGCGCATAAGCTCGTCGTTCTCTCTTTTGGGCGTGAACACCCCCGTTCGAGCTTCTTCTATTACGTCAAGTATCTTTTGTTCGGCTCCTTTTAGACTTGCCTTTTGCGAAACCAGGCCTGTCTTCGGGTCCAACGCCCCCATGCCCATAGAACCAAGTTCTGCACCTGGGGGGCCAGCTCCTAGTAACTGGAGTGACCCCTGCATCCTCCATCTCTTGCTCAGACTTATCCCACTTAGGCATTCCACTGCATAGCCACCTGGACCCAGCCTATGGAACTGCGTCTTTTTTGCGGCATTGGCCTTGTTTTTTATCGACCGTTCCTTAGATAATTCTGATTCCTTGAATTTCATGAAATCGGCCCAGTGTTCTTTTTGCTTCTCTAGTGTTCTCGTGAATTCTGGAGTCTTCCTTTCTGCAGCGAGGTAGTTGTCCCATACAGTTTTCTTGTGGGTGTTGAATGCAATTGCCATCTTCTTAAGAGCAGCGCCCTTGACTTTCTCCACATCTGCTTCAGTGAAATGATCTGGTAGGGTGAAATGTTCCATCAGAGATTCCCAAAGGACTTTTTTGGCTCTGTCGTCGACCCAAGTAACACCTGGACGTTTAGTCTTTGGCTCTTTCCATTCTTGAATGGAGATCGGGAGTTGGTCCTTCACAAGAACTCCGCACTGATGAGTCCACTTGTTCGCAATGTTCTTAGGCATGAGGGGTTTGCCACTAGGTTTGGTGGATTCGATGTTGTACTTTACACCCTCCTTCAACAATCTGCCCGGGCCTCGCTTTGTCCTGCCGTCTGTAGAAGCAGATTTGCTCGATCCGGAGGGCTGAAAGAAGAAAGATCGATTCGTTAATATATCTTTAATAAAAAACATGTGATGATCACCATGATGCCTGCTTATATAAATATACCTCGCCGGTAGTCTTTGTTATTTGAAGATCAACATTTTTTGTGTCATCATAAACATTGTCTGTTTCATCATAATCATAATCATAGTTCATGACTTCATCAGCTCGGTCGTCGAGATCGAATATCTTTCATCACCCTCTCCGGTATTGTTCAGATATTGGGAGCCGTCATCTGCTTCATTCAGATCATCTAGCCTATGAGGGCTGCATATGATGTCAAACAATTCCTCTTCTCTCTCTCTGTCGGTATTGTCCGCCATAGCTTTTACTTATCTAATATAGAAGAAATATAAAACAATTTAGTATTCAAATTACAATGCATGGATGCAATCAATAAGGAAAAACTGAATCATATATATAGTACATAATATATGCATCGTCTCGATTAATATGTAATCTCGAATACATCATTGTCTTAATATATATAATCTCGAATACATCGTCTCGAATATTATATATCGAATACATCACTGGCTAGGTACCTAATAAAGATCGAGTACTACAAAAGAATCTAGGCCACTCGCGGTTCCTGGGGCGCGGGCGGTGGACACCCAAAGAGAAGGAACCATCACAGGATCATATCTCCGGTCATCTGCCCAAAGAACCTGCCAAGCATTGGAGAACCTCACATCCATAGCATCCATGTAGCGATGGACGTGCTTGTCCTCCTCCCTGACACGACGACGCACCACCTCCAGCGGCGCCGGCTCCCTCTGCACCGAATGTGGCCCACGCAAACGCCACCAAAGGAGATCAGGGTCGACGACGGGACCCGAGGCCGGGTTCCTCACCAAGCGGTGCGCCCCTCCAGGTAGGACCTCCCAGTGCCAGCCCGGCGGAGCCCAGTCCCGGACATGGGTCCTCTGAAGCAGGACGTCGTCGCGAACGGGGCGACGGTGAGGATGCGGGCCGGGCATATCGTCGAGAACAAATAATATAAGCCCGCAAAAAGTAACATTTTTTAAATGATTGGATTGTGATAACTAAAATTATATATATATATATATATATATATATATATATATGAAAATTCTAACAATTTGACATTAATCTAATTCATCTAATTAACTAAAACTAATTCTAAAATTTCTAACATTTCTGATTATATAACTAACATTTCTATAACATTTCTAATATTTATATAACTAAAAAACAGAAAAATTGCTAACATTTCTATAAATATTTCTATAACTAAAAAACAGGAAAAAAATTATAACATTTCTATATAACTTACATTTCTAATATTTCTATAACTAAAAAACAGAATAATTTCTAACATTTCTAGAATTAAAAAATAGAAAAAATTCTATAACTAAAATTTATAACAAACAAACTAATGTGTGTGTGTGTGTGGACATGGCGGCCGGGGTGAGCTCACCAGCGAGGCGACGACGGGGCGGCAACAACGGGGCGACGGGACGGGGCGGTGACGACGGGGCGACGAGACGGGGCGGCAACGATGGGCCGGGGCGGGGCGCGGCGATGGGGACGAGGGGGACGGGGACGGCCGGGCGGCAACATCGACGGGGGCGGCGACGAGGGGCGGGGACAGCCGGGGCGGCGACGGCGTCGATCGGGGCAGGTGGCTTGATTAATATTGAAGATATGAGTAGTACAAGAGTAGATCTACCACGAGATCATAGAGGCTAAACCCTAAGAGCTAGCCTATGATGGTATGATTGTAATTGTGATCGGTCTTCTAAGGACCATCCTCTCCGGTTTATATAGACACCGGAAAGGGCTAGGGTTTACATGGAGTCGGTTACAAGGAAGGAAATATGATATCCGGATCGCCAAGTTTGTCTTCCACGCAAAGGAGAGTCCCATCCGGACACGGGTCGAAGTCTTGAGTCTTGTATCTTCACGCTTTGATAGTCGGGACGATGTATATAGTCCGGCTGTCCGGATACCCCCTAATCCAGGACTCCCTCAGTAGCCCCTGAACCAGGCTTCAATGACGATGAGTCCGGCGCGCAGTCTTGTCTTCGGCATTGCAAGGCGGGTTCCTTCTCCGAATACTCCAAGGTTATTTATCGAACACGTAGACCGTGTCCGGATCTGCAAGATGATCTTCTCACACCACCGTAGAGAGAATGATGCTTCAGCTGACAACTTTTAGATGACCTGATATGTCATTACAGCCAGGTCATTATTTGAACTGTTTTTCCCACAACCAGGCACTACGCGTATTGTGGGGCGGTTTCCTTGATACGTCTTATCAACGCAGAGATCATGTCCCCTTATCACGGGATTCTCATTAATACGGGTATGGGTAATCCAACCGCACCGCTAATCGCGGTTTGAGTGGGAGGTGAGCGGGTTCCACCAGGCAAGTGGGGAGGCGCAAAAAGCCGTACTTCCTCTTATAAAGAGATAAAGTTTCTTCCTCTTCTCCCATGCTTTCTCCTTCCGCTAACGTATTCCCCTCTGCTCGAGCCCTAACGCCCAAGCCTTCTTCTTTTCTGTCGAAGAGAGGTTTTCCAAAGATGTCCGGATCCAGAGCAGGAGGCAAATGGATGGCCTCTACCGTCCGGGAGAAGGATATCAAGAAGCTCCGGGAAGCCGGATATCTGGCCAAGAAGATCGGCCACCGCCTCCCACCGGCGGGACAGGTCGTCCCTACTCCAGAGCCCCACGAGAGAGTCGTGTTCCTTCCCTATTTTGTCCGCGGGCTCAGGTTTCCCCTCCACCCATTTGTCCGTGGAGTCATGTATTATTACGGGATTGATTTTAATGATCTTTCCCCCAACTCCTTCCTCAATATCTCGACATTCATCGTCGTGTGCGAGGCCTTCCTCCGAATTCCGCCTCACTTTGGCCTATGGCTGAAGATTTTCAATGTGAAGCCCAAGGTGGTAAGTGGCGAACACGCCGAGTGTGGTGGTGCCATGGTGAGCAAGATGCCCAAGGTCATTTGGCCGAAGGGCACCTTCAACGACTCCGTCAAGGAGTGGCAGCAGCATTGGTTTTATATCACCAAACCACACAGCAAAAAGTGGGCTGCAGCTCCTGAGTTCAGATTCGGAGCTCCACTGCGGCTCACGTCCTGGACCAAGAAGGGCCCAAACTGGTCCTCGTCCGATGAGCTATCGCTGCTCCAGACGCGCGTCCGGAGCGCGGTTGATAAGGACGTCAAACTCGTCGATGTAGTCCAGGTGATGCTAGCTCGCCTGGTTCTACCTTATCAGCGTCGAGCCTGCACTCTGTGGGAATTCGACCGGACTGAGCACCAGACCCTTCAGGAGTTCTATGACTCCTCCCACGAGGATATCTGGAAGGTGCTCTTTAAATTCGGGAAATCATGGCCGGACTCCTCCGAGGATCGGGGGTATCAATTATCCCATTCTCCAAGCCCAGGAAGTTATAGTCACGCCCTGTCCGTCCATGCTTTAGTTGGTATGTCATGAAGGAGGTATTTTAATCGTGTTTCATCATGACCACAGGGATGGATTAAGAAGGTGGAGCGGATGCATTGTCCGGCCCCACTGCCGGAGGAACCATCCGACCTCTTCTAACGAGGATGCTGGTCCCCGCGCCTTATGAGGCGCCAAAGAAGGAAGACTCCAAGAAGGTCAAGAAGACCCGGAGTGGCCTCCGTTGCTGCGAGACTTCGGACGCTAAATCTGAGGACTGCGGCGACGCTCCCTCTTCCAAAGACGAAGAGGAGGAAGCAGTGGAGGACGAGCCTCACTCTGTAGGTGGGAAGAAGCGCACGGCTTCCCCATCCCTGGAGGCCGAATCGCCCAAGAGGGGGAGAGGTTCCCGTCCAGAGGCATCCCCCCCGGCTGCCGACAGTAGCTCGGAGTGGTATCCCAGAGCCCAGCCCCTGGAAAAATCGTAAGTAACCGAATCCCTAACGCGCCTATGCATTCAGGGTCATCCGAGTATAGTAGTTTTAACTGCCGCCATGTCTCGTACAGCCCGGCGAGACCCCCTGCCGGAAAGTCATCGTCGGAGGATTCGTTGAGTTCGGATGCTGTGGCGAGCGAGACGCCTCCGGCGTCTCTTTTTCTGGAGTCCATGCGCGACACCGAGGTGTTGTCTCGAGGAGACCCCAAGCCAGATAAGGTCCTGGAGGCCTCTATGGCTCCAGGATCAGGCGAGCAGCCACCCTTCAAGGAGGGAGGTTTGCCTAATCTGCCGGCCACCTCTGTCTACGCAGAGCTGTCGGGCGGTCTATCGACAGCGCTGGAGAACGCGTCTATCATCGATGAACATCAGACCCTTATGGGTGCGGTGGTTGGAAAGATTCAGTGTGTCGAAGGCGGGCTGAATGAGTCCTGCATTGGTCTTTTAAAGGCTTTTGAGGTATGGTTTCTAAGGAAACTTTGAGGAATCATCATGATATGAGTAGTAGCCCCTAATACACTGTCCGACGAGATGGAGCCGGGCAGGGGATCAAACCCTCTATTTTAATGGGAGCCTGTTGTTTGATGATATATACCATTTGTTTGAAAATAGGCGTCCGCGGAGAGGATGGCCGCTCATGATGCGGAAGTGTCTGAACTGAAGCAGAGCCTGGAACGGGCCAAAGAAGAACTCGGCCGTGTGAAGAAGCAATTAGAGGAGAAGCAAGGTATGTTTAAACATTGTCTTGCATTGGGCACAAACGAATAAGTGTGCCTATTGAAAAGTAATTTATGTTATACGCCCTAGGAGCGAGTGCCGAATATGAGGCGCTGAAGAAGGCGGCGACTGACGCCTATGAAAAGGTGGCCACCGAACATGCGCTTCGTGAAGAACACGAGGCCAGGGTCGTCGTAGCTGAGCGGAAGCTCCAGGAAGCTGTGACAAAAAGTGAGAGCTTGGAGCAGAGTCTAGTAGGGAAAGAATCCGAACTCGCCCAAGCTCTCCAAGCCGCGGAAGATGCTCGGGAAGAAGCCCGAGGCGCTGCACGGGACATTCAGGAGGCCCGGAAGGTTGCGGCTGGTGAGGCCAGTTGTATTTATGGCCATTATTACGTGATAGTATGGGGAATTCTAAGCGGCAAGCTGAATTCTTGATTTTACTGGGGCGTTTGCAGATCTACCTCGCAGCATATCAGATGCTACCAATTTTACCGGACCGAGGAAAGGGAGTCTGTAGGGAGGAACTTCTGGTCGCAGTATTTGGCGCTGAACTATCTGGTGCCTTTTATCGGTCAGCTAAAGCAGCTGGTCGAACTGCACCAGGCGGCCGAACTAGCCATGAAGGACTTCATTATCCGGCTGTGGCCTGTAGAGCCAATTCCAAGCAGTTACTTCGGACTCGTAAAGCGGATTGTGGGCGCCTGTCCTCGGCTTGATTCAATCAAGCGATCAGTCTGTATAGAAGGTGCGTGCATGGCGCTTGCCCATGCGAAAGTGCATTGGGGGAAGCTTGACGCGGAGATGTTGATAACTGAGGGGTCACCAGAGGGTAAGGAGCATCGCAAGCCCGAACTGTACTATGAGGGTGTACTGAAGGGAGCCCGCCTGGCGGCGGATAAGTGATCCAAAGACATTATATTCCCCTGAGGGCATTCTTGCCAATATTTGTAATATGGTATAATGGCACGCTTATTATGTATTGCCTATTTTGTGTGAACATATGTTCTTCCCGTGCGGCTGTTTATTGTATCTAAATTCTGAGAGTTGGCCAGTCGTCGGCTTCAGCCCCCACGTGAGAAGTACGGGGGTGTTCGGGGTATTTCTGAACACTCTTTATCCCATGGTTGGGTCCTTTTAAGGAGGTGTTTCTCACCACAAACTAGGCAATCGGACTATATATGGCTTTACTACCCTCACTTAGCCATGGGAATTCGAGTATGGTCGGCGCAACCCCTAGTGTTCGGAAGGCTGAACTAAGGGCTCTATTGGCGCCTGATCAGAAGACCGATCCATCGCAATCTGCATTTTATAGTGGCGTTATGCAGAATAAATCTTTAAGGATTTTACAACCTCTCGAATAGCTGACCAGCTCTCGCTCCATCATGACAATCGGTTTTCGGCTTTCTCTACTGAGGTGCTCGTCCGGCAGAACCGGGACACAATCGCAGTAGTTCTCCCAGCGCTACCTTAGCCGACGGAACGGAACGTAAGGTACCAAAACATGGGAGCCGGGCAAACCCAACCAATGACCCAAGACATGATTCGGAGCTGATGCATATAGTGCTATAAGTTTGGGGTGTTGAGCGACCGGAAAGGTGGTCGGACTTTTTAGTGCCGTACCGTGAAGTCCCTGGCATAGCCGGGCATAACACGAAGCATGGCTGCCGGTTTGTGGCGAAGAGGCGTCGATGATAGACGATGGCCGGTACGTGTTGTTTAAGTCTATGCATTGTAGTAGGATGATATGTCTATGCATGTGAGTGTGATTTATGATGATGAAAAAGGAATGGTTTTTGGCGGAACCTGTGATGGCCAGACTGGAGGGGGCTGTGAATGGATCAAAAGGGGATCTGAACTGCCTTCTACCTGCATGGTCCTGTCTTTTATGTGTCCGGGCCGATTCCACGCCACCAATCCTGTTCTGCATAAAAGTTAGTTTGTGAAGGTAAATGTTCGGAGGCAGTCGGGCGTCCTCCCATGGTTGGTTTAAAGGTTCATGATTGGATCCTGGTGACCCTAGCCGCTATACCGGTAAGTAGCCCGGACTCCTCCATGGGTGTCCGGAGAGATGGCTGTTCTATCAAAATATTGATAGGCATGCACGACTTGCTACTCCGGCAGCTGTATGATTTCCGCTCTAAGGGCGGGGTTTCAGCCTTGTATGTTGGCCTAATGGTTTACCACGTGTAATCTAGTCAACATAGTTCATCCCGTTAGCATACGGTGGGTTGCCGTATGAGGGGGGTGCGTCGATGGCGTGGTATATGTTTTGTTGGCTATCTAAGAACAACCGTTAGAGCGGTGGGCCAATGAACTTGGCCTTTGCACCGGACACCTTATAGAAGGTGGTTATTTGTAAGTTTATACCCGCAGGGGCTTTATGTATTATGGAGCCCCTAGACTACTAGGTCGAGGGGTACGGCAATTGAGTTGTCGTGGTTTGTATGATAGGGGACGATCGGCCGTACTGTTGTGCCCTGGGGGGTCTCTTGACTAGATGCCTCCCTTCATTGTTTCCGGCATACGACCAGTCGCTTTGTTTTGGAGATCCGGCATTCTCTATTGGTATTTTTTGCCGTCCTTCTTGGAGTACCGTGTATTTCGCACGGTTGATCGAGTTTGTGGCTCGGGCCGAATAGGCTTGAGCCGTTCTTTGTCCGTTGACCGGACTGGGAGTTGCTGAACTTGGCACCAGCTTCCCTGACATGGTGTTTATGGCCCTTGCGCCGAGGCTTGAGGATGCCTCTTCGTGTATCCTTCTTGCTTTCTTGGACTATCGTGGTGTGCGGACGTCGGGTTGTGTGCCTTTGGTTCGCCTGCTTAGGTTGAGATAGCCAGTTGTGCCGCGTGTACCCTTTGTTAGGGCGGTCGAGTCCATACACTTCGGTGGCCAGGATCTTGGTCCACCTATTCATGAGCAAATCCTAGTTGATTTTAAGCTGCTCTTGCTTCCTTTGCAGGCTCCTTGCCGTGGCCGTGAGTCGTCGCTTGAAGCGAATTTGTTCCACTGGATCTTCGGGCATGCTGAATTCGTCATTGCCGAGGCTTACCTCGTCTTCGGGTGAGGGTGTATAGTTGTCCCACTCCACGTACCCCACTGTGGCATGTCTGGCCTGTTTAAAGGTAGGCTGATTAAGGTTGTATTCCTCTTCGGCACCATCCGGATTGTTTTCATCTCCGGGGCTGGCATTGATGTGGCGGGGCTTGGAGTGGCGGCGAAGACACCCATGCTTTGCTTTTCCCTCTGAGGGGTTGTCCTCTGTTGCCTCGTCGCCATTGGCTTCCTTAGGAGTATCCACCATACATATATCGTATAAAGAGGTGGTTGTCCACCGCCCTATGAGCGGTGGCTCCTGTAAGTCTTCTGCATCGTCGTCCATACCGTCGATGTCTTCGTAGTCGAAGTTAAGCACGTCGGTTAAATCATCAATCGTGGCAATCAAGTGGGTGGTGGGTGGGCGGCGAATTCCTTCGTCGCCTGCTTCCCACTCCAGCCGGACATAGTTCGGCCCAGAGTCCCCTGACAGAGAGAGAAACTTTAATGAGTTCAGCATGTCGCCAAAGGGCGATCATTGAAAGATGTCCGCAGCGGTAAACTCCATCGCCGGAGCCCAACCTGGCTCGGCTGGCTCGAGGGTGTGCGGACCGGAACCAACGATGAGTCTGGGGGTCCGGGGTTACATGTCTCCACAGAGGTGAGACATGTGTTTGGCTCCAACGCTGATGAGTATGCGGCCTGTGAGGCGGGGTCTACCCCTCCGTCCTTGGGCAACGCAATCTGTTTCGGATCTAGATCCGGGGCTATTGCAGGGACAATGTTCCGAGCATTGTCCGACAGCAGGTCTAGGCTGCGCCCGTCGTGACTGTCCGGCGTTCCCAGCACAGGGCCGAATCCGTCGAAGATCAAATCTCCGCGAATATCCGCCGTGTAGTTCAAGTTTCCGAACCTGATCTGGTGGCCAGGGGCGTAGCTGTCGATCTGCTCCAGATGGCCAAGCGAATTGGCCCGCAGTGCGAAGCCGCCGAACACAAAGATCTGTCTGGGGAGAAAAGTCTCACCCCGGACCGTGTTGTTGATGATTGAAGACGCCATCAAGCCTTGAAGCGACGGCACAGAGGAACTCTCAATTAAAGCACTAATGTCGGTGTCAAAACTGGCGGATCTCGGGTAGGGGGTCCCGATCTGTGCGTCTTAGACTGATGGTAACAGGAAGCAAGGGACACAATGTTTACCCAGGTTCGGGCCCTCTCGATGGAGGTAAAACCCTACTTCCTGCTTGATTAATATTGAAGATATGAGTATTACAAGAGTAGATCTACCACTAGATCGTAGAGGCTAAACCCTAAGAGCTAGCCTATGATGGTATGATTGTAATTGTGATCGGTCTTCTAAGGACCATCCTCTCCGGTTTATATAGACAACGGAGAGGGCTAGGGTTTACATGGAGTCGGTTACAAGGAAGAAAATATGATATCCGGATCGCCAAGCTTGTCTTCCACGCAAAGGAGAGTCCCATCCGGACACGGGCCAAAGTCTTGAGTCTTGTATCTTCACGCTTCGATAGTCCGGACGATGTATATAGTCCGGCTGTCCAGATACCCCCTAATCCAGGACTCCCTCACCTCCATATATGGAGCCACCAAGGCGGAATCCTGTAGAACTCTGTAGTGTGCTTTAGTGAGAGAATGCCCGTCCATACATATTATTTGATGCCCTCCTAGCGTGCCTTTTCCATCTAGTCTGCCCTTATGCCGCGATTCAGGAACACCAATCGGCTTAAGGTCCGGAATAAAGTCAATACAAAACTCAATGACCTCCTCATTTTCATGGCCCTTCGAGATGCTTCCTTCTGGTCTAGCACAGTTATGAACATATTTCTTCAAGACTCCCATGAACCTCTCAAAGGGGAACATATTGTGTAGAAATCCAGGACCCAAAACGTTAATCTCTTCGCAAAGGTGAACTAGGACGTGCGTCATGATGTTGAAGAAGGATGGTGGGAACACCAACTCAAAACTGACAAGGCATTGCACCAAATCATTCTGTAACCTTGGTATGATTTCTGGATCGATTACCTTCTGAGAGATTGCATTGAGGAATGCATATAGCTACACAATGGCTAACCAAACGTTTTCCGGTAGAAGCCACCTCAATGCAACCGGAAGTAGTTGTGTCATAATCACGTGGCAGTCATGAGACTTTAGGTTCTGGAACTTTTCCTCTGCCATATTTATTATTCCCCTTATATTCGACGAGAAGCCAGATGGTACCTTCATGTTGAGCAGGCATTCAAAGAAGATTTCCTTCTCTTCTTTGGTAAGAGCGTAGCTGGCCTAACCCTTATGTATGTCGTCTTTTCCGTGCATATGTTCCTGGTCCTCCGGTGCCTCTGGTGTATCATTTGTCTTCCCATACACGCCCAAAAAGCCAAGCAGGGTCACGCAAACATTCTTCATCACGTGCATCACGTTGATTGCGGAGCGGACCTCTAGGTCTTTCCAATATGGCAGGTCCCAAAATAAAGATTTCTTCTTCCACATGGGTGTGCGTCCGTCAGCGTCCTTCGGAACAGGTTGTCCACCAGGACCCTTTCCAAAGATTACCTTCAAATCCTTGACCATATCATGTACATCAGCACCAGTACGGTGGCGAGGCTTCGTCCGGTGATCCACCTCACCTTTGAAATGCTTGCCTTTCTTTCTTGCGGGATGCCTGCTCGGAAGAAATCGACGATGTCCCAGGTACACATTCTTCCTACAACTATCCAATATATACTGTCGGTATCATCCAAACAGTGCGTGCATCCGCGGTATACCTTGTTTGTCTGTCCTGAAAGGTTACTGAGAGCAGGCCAATCATTGATGGTCACGAACAGCAACGCCTTTAGGTCAAATTCTTCCTATCCGTGCTCATCCCACGCACGTACACCTGTTCCATTCCACAGTTGTAATAGTTCTTCAACTAATGGCCTTAGGTACACATCAATGTCGTTGCCGGGTTGCTTAGGGCCTTGGATGAGCACTGGCATCATAATGAACTTCCGCTTCATGCACAACCAAGGAGGAAGGTTATACAAACATAGAGTAACAGGCCAGGTGCTATGGTTGCTGCTCTGTTCCCCAAAAGGATTAATGCCATATGTGCTTAGACCAAACCATACATTCCTTGGGTCACCTGCAAACTCCTCCCAATACTTTCTCTCGATTTTTCTCCATTGCGAACCGTCACTGGGTACTCTCAACTTTCCGTATTTCTTACGGTCTTCTCCGTGCCACCGCATCGCCTTTGCATGCTCTTTGTTTTGGAACAAACATTTCAACCGTGGTATTATAGGAGCATACCACATCACCTTGGCAGGAATCTTCTTCCTGGGGCGCTCGCCCTCGACATCACCAGGGTCATCGCGACTAATATTATAACGCAATGCACCGCATACCGGGCAAGCGTTCAAATCCTCGTACTCACCGCGGTAGAGGATGCAGTCATTAGGGCATGCATGTATCTTTTGCACCTCTAACTCTAGAGGGTAGACAGCCTTCTTTGCTTCATACGTACTCTCGGGCAATTCGTTGTCCTTTGGAAGCATATTCTTTATCATTACCAGCAACTTTCCAAATCCCTTGTCAGATACACCATTCTCTGCCTTCCATTGCAGCAATTCCAGTGTGGTGCCCAACTTTTTTTTGTTAGATTCGCAATTCGGGTACAACAATTTCTTGTGATCCTCTAACATGCGCTGCAACTTCTTCTTCTCCAAATCACTTGCGCAGTTTCTCTTTGCATCAGCAATGGCCCGACCTAGATCATCAGCGGGCTCATCTGATGCCTCTTCTTCAGCTTCTTCCCGCATTGCCGGCTCAGCTTCTTCCCCCATTGTTGTATCATCGTATTCAGAGAACCCATGGCCAGGATAGCCGTCGTCGTCCTCTTCTTCTTAATTGTCTTCCATCATAACCCCTCTTTCTCCGTGCTTGGTCCAAACATTATACTGGGGCATGAAACTGGACTCAAATAGGTGGACGTAAATGGTTCTTGACGTAGAGTAATTGTGACCATTCTTACAGCCAGCACATGGACAAGGCATAAAACCATCCGCCTGCTTGTTTGCCTCAACGGCAAGCGGAAAAGTATGCACGCCATTAATGAACTCAGGAGAGCATCGGTCATCATACATCCATTGTCGGCTCATCTTCATTACACAACACCGAATAGACCAAATTAATACAAGTTCATACATAAAGTTCATATACAACACTTAATTAAATGCAACATACAAATAACTCTCTAGCTAAAGAATTTAAATGCAACAACAAATGCGATCAAGATCACAATTAAGGTAACAATTGATCCAACAGCATAATGATACCAACCCACACTATCAATGGCATATTTTCTAATCTTTCTAATCTTCAACCGCATTTTCTCCATCTTGATCTTGTGATCATCGACGACATCGGCAACATGCAACTCCAATTCCATCTTCTCCCCCTCAATTCTTTTCAATTTTTCTTTCAAATACTCATTTTCTCTTTCAACTAAATTTAACCTCTCGACAATACGGTCGGTTGGAATTTCCGGTTCACATACCTCCTAGATAAAAATATCTATGCCAACTTGATGGGCATAATTTGTCATAAACACGAAATGCAACAACTAGTTTTAAACGAGAATATACCACATCCGAATCATAACAAGGACGAGGGTCGACGGGGACGGATATCAAAACCATGGCACTAGGTATAACAAACAACGTACGGGTAAGATAATTATACGAGTAACTATATATCCAAATGACACAAACATCAATTTGGTAATGTAAAACATTCATGAACAAGAGCCTCACCACAAGGTGGTGCCGGCGACGGGACGGTGCGGTGATCAACGGTGGCTACGACGAAGATTTAGAAGGCACTAAGTAAACCACACCTACATATGCAAACTAAGTGTTATTTTTGACCTCAAATTGCATATAAATCAAATACTAGCACATATAATTCCTCCCAAATTAATCATTATACAAAGCATTGCAAGAGCTAATCTAGCAATGAGAGATGAAAGGACAAAGTTGCTAACCTTTGTGATCATTTGAATGGATGGGGGCCTTCAAATCTTGACAAATTTTGGGCAAAATTTGTGATGAGCTCGAGGAAGAGAGGGGAAGAACAGAGGAAGTGAGGGGAAAGGGGAAGAACAGAGAGAGCTCGGGTGGACGAATGGTTTATGTATGTCGGCCTTTAGTACCGGTTCGTGCCACGACCCGGTACTAAAGGTGTTGGAGGGGCCCCAGACTGACAACATCCTGCCACCACTCTCTTTAGTACCGGTTCGTGGCACGAACCGGTGCTAAAGGTTCGCCATGACCCTGTACTAATGAGAGCGGCCGGCTAGCCGTTGTCCATTAGTGCCGGCTCAAAATCAAACCGGCACTAATGTGTCTCAGATTTGACCCTTTTTCTACTAGTGCCCGCGGCTCGCCATAGCTCGATGCAGTCCATAACCCTTTTGATGATGTTGGAGACCCTTGGGTGCTTTTCCTGAAGGTGGCGTTGTTCCGTTCCTGCCATATTTCCCAACAAACAAGCAGTAGAAGCATGTTGGTGCCTTTTCGCCATCTTGTTGCGGACCTGTCCAGGGCGGCCAGCGCAATGGAGGAGTGCTGGAGATCTTGCCATCTCGCATCTGGAGCTAGTGGGGCGCAACCCGTCCATGAGCTAATCGTCTCCGAGACATTCTTTGCCATTGGGCACTCCCAAAAAAATGCTTGGAGGATTCAAGGTTTCAAGTGCACAACTGGCAGAAGTACTCGTTCTTCCAGCCTCGGCGTTGAAGTCTGTCATTGCACCACAGCCTGTTTTGCAGTATGAGTCGTGCAAACATCTTGATCTTCCCGGGGGCCCAAGCATTCCATATGATCTTGCCAAAAACCAGGACGTGAAGCCCTGGAATTTGCAACCGATAAGCTGATCTAGCTGAGTATTCGCCCGTCCGCTCGAGTATCCATCTGATGGAGTTGGGGTTGCCCACACGCAGTTCGCCGGCAGCGCCATGAAGCCGTCTATGCAGGAATAGGACGCTGTTGATTAGATGTTCTGTACAGCCATGGGCTAGATCTTTGATCCAGGTGTCGTCCGCGAGGGCCTCCTTCACCGTCCTGTACTTTCTCCGGGCATGCAGGACCAGCTGCGGGAATTGTTGGGCGAGCGTGCTGGGCCCCATCCAATGGGAGTTCCAGAAGGACGCCGACGCGCCGTCCCCGATGCTAACCAAGGTTGCTGCCGTGAAGAGGGAGAGGTCGACGTCGTTGCAAGGCAGAACCGAGCCCACCCATGGGCACGACCAAACCGCGATAGGTCTGATAACCCACAAGTGTAGGGGATCACAACAGCTTTCGAGGGTGAAGTACAACCCAAATTTATTGATTCGACACAAGGGGAGCCAAAGAATATTCTTGAGCATTAGCAATTGAGTTGTCAATTCAACCACACCTGGATAACTTAGTATCTGCAGCAAAGTGTTTAGTAGCAAGAGTGGTATGATAGTAATGGTAACAGTAGCAACAGTAAAGGTAAATGTTTTTGGGTTTTTATAGTAGTTGTAACAGTAACAACGGAAAAGTAAATAAGCGAAGAACAATATGTGTGTTTTAGTAGCAAGAGTGGTATTTTCTGCAAAGTCTGAACTATTATTATTTGCAATCTTGCCATGTGTGTTTGAGTATGTTCTAGTGGTTTCTGGAGATAGCTCAGTGTTCATGTTTTGTTATGCTTTACCTGTACATCATGCCCATGCCTTTTGTTTTCATGTTGAGATGATGTAGCATGTTGTTTTGATGCTTGCAAGATGCCTAGTTGCTGTTTTGGACAGTTTGTTGCTATAACTTGTATAGAGTGTGTGTGTTGACTGTTGCTCCGTTTTGAGTGTGCTCTATATGAAACTTTCTTAGAATTGCATGTAGTTTCATATTATCATGTTGCATCCATGTTTTGATGTGTTTGCTTGATGTTTGAATATATTTTGCATCAATGCCATGTTTAACTTGTTTTGCTCATATCTTTTAGGCCGTAGCTCCGAACTAAATGAACTTTATATGTAACTTGACTAGAATCTCGTGTAGATCATCTTGGTGCATCTTAACTTGCTGTTTAACAACTTGAACATAAAGTTTATCCAGATCTGGACCAATTTCGAAATATGCATATGAGGACTTACTGGAATTGTTATATGTTGTTCCCGGCCTCATTTAAACTTGCCTTGATGTGTTGTTCTTGTTTGCATAATCTCTTGCCATGAGTAGCTTCATGTAGCCTTGTCATGCATCATGCTTGTTGTGCATCATGCCTTGTTCATGTGTGGTGTGTTTACTATGTTGTGTGTTTCTTCTTGATAGTTCCTATTTCGTTGCGATCGTGAGGATTCGTTCGTCTATGCTTGGTTCGGCTTCATCCGTTCGTCTTCTTCATGGACTCGTTCTTCTTCCCAGCGGGATTTCAGGCAAGATGACCGCTACCCTGGATCTCATTACTATCATTGCTATGCTAGTTGCTTCGTTCTATCGCTATGCTGCGCTTCCTATCACCTGTTCTTCAAGCCTCCCCAAATTGCCATGAACCTCTAACCTTTGACACCCTTCCTTGCAAACCATTGCTTGGCTATGTTACCACTTTGCTCAGCCCCTCTTATAGCGTTGCTAGTTGCAGGTGAAGTTGAAGATTGCTCCATGGTGGACAGGATTTTGGTTGGGATATCATAATATCTCTTATATTTTAATGCATCTATATACTTGGTGAAGGGTGGAAGACTCGGCCTTATGCCTGGTGTTTTGTTCCACTCTTGCCGCCCTAGTTTCTGTCATACTGGTGTTATGTTCCCGGATATTGCGTTCCTTACGCGGTCGGGTGATTTATGGGACCCCCTTGACAGTTTGCTTTGAATAAAACTCCTCCAGCAAGGCCCAACCTTGGTTTTACCATTTGCCTCACCTAGCCCTTTTTCCCTTGGGAGTCGCGCTCTCGAGGGTCATCTTTATTTTAGCCCCCCGGGCCAATGCTTTTCTAAGTGTTGGTCCAAACCGAGCGATGTCCGGCGCCCCCTGGGCAACCAGGGTCTATGCCAACCCGTCGTCTTGCTCATCCGATGTGCCCTGAGAACGAGATATGTGCAGCTCCTATCGGGATTTGTCAGCACAGCGGGAGGCTTTGCTGGTCTTGTTTTACCATTGTCGAAATGTCTTGTAAACCGAGATTCTGAGTCTGATCAGGTCTTCCTAGGAGAAGGAATATCCTTCGTTGATCGCGAGAGCTTATCATGGGCTAAGTTGGGACACCCCTGCAGGGTATAATCTTTTGAAAGCCGTGCCTGCAGTTATAGGCAGATGGGAATTTGTTAATGTCCGGTTATAGATAACTTGACACCAGATCCGAATTAAAACGCATCAACCGTGTGTGTAGCCGTGATGGTCTCTTTTCGGCGGAGTCCAGGAAGTGAACACGGTTTCTGGGTTATGTTTGACGTAAGTAGGAGTTCAGGATCACTTCTTGATCATTGCTAGCTTCACGACCGTTCCGTTTGCTCTCTTCTCGCTCTTATTTGCGTATGTTAGCCACCATATATGCTTAGTCGCTGCTGCAACCTCACCACTTTACCCCTTCCTTACCCATTAAGCTTTGCTAGTCTTGATACCCATGGTAATGGGATTGCTGAGTCCTTGTGGCTCACAGATTACTACAACAACAGTTGCAGGTACAGGTTATGCAATGATCATGACGCGAGAGCGATGCTTGCTTGTGTTGAGTTCTTCTTCTGCTTCTTCGATCAGGGGATAGGTTCCAGGTCGGCAGCCTGGGCTAGCAGGGTGGATGTCATTTGAGTTTCTGTTTGTGTTGCATCCGTAGTCGGATGATGCTCTTATGTTTTGTGATGTTGTATTCGTGTGGCATTGTATGCCTCTTGTTTGTATCCCCATCTATTATGTAATGTTGATGTAATGATATCCACCTTGCAAAAGCGTTTCAATATGCGGGTCTATCCTTGGTGGGACCTTCGAGTTCCTTTTGGATAGGGTCGCATATTGGGCGTGACACTCAAGAACATGGTCACCTATGCAGCAAAAATTTGCAATGAATAAAGCACTAGAACAAAAACTAATTGGACCAACGGAGGAGTCACATACCAAGCAACAATCTCCCAAAGCAGTTTTGTGAATGGAGCTTTGAGCTAAGAGATCGAAAATTGCAGCAAAATGAGCTAGAACTCGGGCTTGAGCTGGATGGGGATTTTTTTGGGTAGAAGATGAAGTGTGTGGGTGCTGGCATAAGTGGAGGGGAGCCACCAGGGGCCCACGAGATAGGGGGCGCGCCCTACAGGGGGAGGGGCGCCCTCCTCTCTCGTGGCCTGGTGCTTGGCCCTCCTGCAGTGTTTTCAGTGCCTAAAATCCTCAAATATTCCTGAAAAAATCATAATAAATTTGCAGGGCATTTGGAGCACTTTTATTTTTGGACTATTTTTTAATGCACGGATAATTCAGAAAACAGACAGATAATACTATTTTTGCTTTATTTATTCTAAATAACAGAAAGTAAAAAGAGGGTACAGAAGGTTGTGCCTTCTAGTTTCATCCATCTCGTGATCATCAAAATGAATCCACTAACAAGGTTTATCAAGTCTTGTTAACAAACTCATTCTGAATAACACAGAACTGGAGAAATTTCGAATAACACCAAGTTACCTCAACGGGGATATGAAAATACCCAACAATAAGAATATCATACTTTTTCTTGACAGTAGGGAGAGGAAATTCAAAACCTCCAAAAATGATAGTTGGAACTTTTTCAATAGAATTGATGCTATGAACTTGAGATTGTTTCCTCGGAAAGTGTACCGTATGCTCATTACCATTAACATGAAAAGTGACATTGCCTTTGTTGCAATCAATAACAGCCCCTGCAGTATTAAGAAAAGGTCTACCAAGGATAATAGACATACTATCATCCTCGGGAATATCAAGAATAACAAAGTCCCTTAAGATAGTGACATTTTCAACCACAATAGGCACATCCTCACAAATAACGACAGGTATAGCAGTTGATTTATCAGCCATTTGCAAAGATATTTCAGTAGGTGTCAACTTATTCAGTTCAAGTCTACGATATAAAGAGAGAGGCATAACACTAACACCGGCTCCAAGATCACATAAAGCAGTTCTAACATAATTTATTTTAATAGAGCATGGTATAGTTGGTACACCCGGATCTCCAAGTTTCTTTGGTATTCCACCCTTAAAAGTGTAATTAGCAAGCATGGTGGAAATTTCAGCTTCCGATATCTTTCTTTTATTTGTGATGATATCCTTCATATATTTAGCATAAGGATTTACTTTAAGCATATCAGTTAAGCACATACGTAAGAAAATAGGTCTAATCATTTCAGCAAAGCGCTCAGAATCCTCATCATCCTTTGACTTGGATGATTTGGGAGGAAAGGGCATGGGTTTCTGAACCCATGGTTCTCTTTATTTACCATGCTTCCTAGCAACAAAATCTATCTTGTCATAACGTTGATTCTTTGATGGTGGGTTATCAAGATAAACAGCAGGTTCAATCTCTACATCATTGTTTTTGCTAGGTTGAGCATCAACATGAACATTATCATTAACATTATCACTAGGTTCATGTTCATCACCTGATTGTGTTTCAACATCAGAAATAGAAATATAATTGGGATTCTCAGGTGTGTCTACAGTAGGTTCACTAGAAGCATGCAAAGTTCTATCGTCTTTCTTTTTCTTCTTCTTAGAAGAACTAGGTGCCTCTAAATTATTTCTCTGAGAATCTTGCTCGATTCTCTTAGGGTGGCCTTCAGGATACAAAGGTTCCTGAGTCTTTCTACCAGTTCTAGTAGCCACTCTAACAGCAAAGTCATTTTTATTATTTAATTCATCAAGCAGATCATTTTGAGCTTTGAGTACTTGCTCAGCTTGAGTAGCCACCATAGAAGCATATTTGATAACACGGTGAAGTTCATCTTTAACTCTAGCCAGATTATCACCTATGCATCCTATCTCGAAAGCATTATTCTTTAACTCTCTACCAACATAAGCATTAAAAATTTCTTGTCTAGCCATAAAGTCATCAAATTCATCTAAGCATGGGCTATGAAATTTAGTAGAGGGTATTCCCACTTTATCATATCTATAGAGAGAATTTACCTTTACTACCTGTGTCGGGTTATCAAGACAATGTGGTTCTTCAGGCGGTAAATTAAGACCATGTATTTCTTCAATAGGTGGTAATTTCTTAACATCTTCATCTTTAATACCTTTTTATTTCATTGATTTCTTTGCCTCTTGCATATCTTCAGGACTGAGAAATAAAACACCTCTCTTCTTCGGAGTGGGTTTAGGAATAGGTTCAGGAGTTGGCTCAATTGGTTCAGGAATTACTTCAGGAACTGGCTCGGGAAGAGTCCAATTATTTTCATTAGTCAACATATTATTCAATAGTATTTCAACTTCGTCGACTGTTCTTTCCCTGAAAATACAACCAGCACAACTATCCAAGTAGTCCTTGGAAGCATCGGTTAGTCCACTATAAAAGATATCAAGTATTTCATTTTTCTTAAGAGGATGATCAGGCAAAGCATTAAGTAACCGGAGAAGCCTCCCCCAAGCTTGTGGGAGACTCTCTTCTTTGATTTGCACAAAATTATATATTTCCCGCAAGGCAGCTTGTTTCTTATGAGCAGGGAAATATTTAGCAGAGAAGTAATAAATCATATCCTGGGGACTACACACACAACCAGGAGCAAGAGAATTATACCAAGTCTTAGCATCACCCTTTAATGAGAATGGAAATATCTTAAGGATATATAAATAGCGAGACTTCTCATCATGAGTAAATAGGGTGGCTATATCATTCAACTTGGTAAGATGTGCCACAACAGTTTCAGATTCAAGGACATAAAAAGGATCAGATTCAACTAAAGTAATAATATCAGGATCAACAGAGAATTCATATTCCTTATCAGTAACACAGATAGGTGAAGTAGCAAAAGCAGGATTGGGTTTCATTCTAGCATTAAGAGACTGCTGCTTCCATTTAGCTAATAATTTCTTAAGATCATTTCTATCATTGCAAGCAAGAATTTCCATAGCAACATTTTCATTCATAACATAACCCTTAGGAACAACAGGTAAAACATAATCATTGGGGGGACCTTCATCATCACTATCATCAATAATAGGTTCTTCAATATTTTCATTCCCCCTAACTCTAGCAAGTTGTTCATCAAGAAATTCACCTAATGGCAAAGTAGTATCACGCACAGAAGTAGTTTCATCATGCATAGCAGAAGTGGCATCATCAATAACATGCAACATATCAGAATTCATACCAGTAGTAGGTTTAGGTGTCGCAAGCTTACTAATAACGGAAGGAGAATCTAGTGCAAGGCTAGATGGCAGTTCCTTACCTCCCCTTGTAGTTGAGGGAAAAATAGTAGTTCGATCGTCTTTCAAGTTCTTCATAGTGATCAACAGATATAAATCCCAAGTGACTCAGAGAATAGAGCTATGCTCCCCGGCAATAGCACCAGAAATTAGTCTTGATAACCCACAAGTGTAGGGGATTGCAACAACTTTCGAGGGTGAAGTACAACCCAAATTTATTGATTCGACACAAGGGGAGCCAAAGAATATTCTTTAGTATTAGCAGTTGAGTTGTCAATTCAACCACACCTGGATAACTTAGTATCTGCAACAAAGTGTTTAGTAGCAAGAGTGGTATGATAGTAATGGTAACAGTAGCAACAGTAAAGGTAAATGTTTTGGGTTTTTGTAGTAGTTGTAACAGTAACAACGGAAAAGTAAAAAGCGAAGAACAATATGTGAAAAGCTCGTAGGCAATGGATCAGTGATGGATAATTACGCCGGATGTGATTCCTCATGCAATAGTTATAACATAGGGTGATAGAGAACTAGCTCCAGTTCATCAATGTAATGTAGGCATGTATTCCGTAAATAGTCATACGTGCTTATGGAAAAGAACTTACATGACATCTTTTGTCCTACCCTCCCGTGTTCAGCGGGGTCCTTACGTAAACTAAGGGATATTAAGGCCTCCTTTTAATAGAGAACCGGACCAAAGCATTAACACATAGTGAATATATGAACTCCTCAAACTACGGTCATCACCGAGAAGTATCCTGATTATTGTCACTTCGGGGTTATCGGATCATAACACATAATAGGTGACTACAGACTTGCAAGATAGGATCAAGAACACACATATATTCATGAAAACATAATAGGTTCAGATCTGAAATCATGGCACTCGGGCCCTAGTGACAAGCATTAAGCATAGCAAAGTCATAGCAACATCAATCTCAGAACATAGTGGATACTAGGGATCAAACCCTAACAAAACTAACTTGATTACATGGTAAATCTCATCCAATCCATCACCGTCCAGCAAGCCTACGATGGAATTACTCACGCACGGCGATGAGCATCATGAAATTGGTGATGGAGGATGGTTGATGATGACAACGGCGACGAATCCCCCTCTCCGGAGCCCCGAACGGACTCCAGATCAGCCCTCCCAAGAGAGATTAGGGCTTGGCGGCGGCTCCGTGTCATGAAACGCGATAAAACTTTCTCTCTGATTTTTTCTCCCCGAGACGGTATATATGGAGTTGGAGTTGAGGTTGGAGGAGGTCCAGGGGGCCCACGAGATAGGAGGGCGCGCCCTAGGGGGGCCTGTCTCGTAGACAGCCCGTGGGCCCCCTGGCCTTGATTCTTTCACCAAAAATTCTTATTAATTCTGAAAAGTGCCTTCGTGGATTTCCAGGACATTCTGAGAACTTTTCTTTTCTACACATAAAACAACATCATGGTAGTTCTGCTGAAAACAGCGTCAGTCCGGGTTAGTTTCATTCAAATCATGCAAGTTAGAGTCCAAAATAAGGGCAAAAGTGTTTGGAAAAGTAGATACGTTGGAGACATATCAAGGTCAGGGATTCCCAGGCCTCCATTTTCCATTGGGGTGCAAATCACTGCCCAGCTAACTTTGCAGCTTGCGCCGGAGATTTCCTCGTCTTGCTTCCAAAGGAAACGGCGGCGACACTTGTCTATTTCTTTGAGGATCTTTTTTGGCACCCTCAGCACGGTGAGTGCAAAGGTAGGCATGGCGCTGAGGACGCAGTGGACCAGCACACGCCGTCTCGCGATGTGGATTAGGTTCCTCTTCCAGCTCGCCAGCCAGGCCTTGATTCTATCGATGATGAACTGCAGATGCACGAGTAGAAGCGGGCCGGTGATGAGTGGCAGGCCCAGGTATTTGATTGAGAAAGGGGCGATTGAGCCTCCAAAATTGCGCAGCACATCTGCGAGGTCTATGTCGCTGCAGCTGATCGGCGAGGCCGTGGATTTTTCGGTGTTTATGCATAGCCCTGTAGCGTGTCCGAATTGGCGTAGGATGCCCAATAGAGAGTCGACCTCCTAACGGATTGGGTTGATGAAGACAACTGCATCATTGGCGTAGAGACTAACCCTGAGCTTCAACTTGCGGCCTGGTATTTAATGTAGCAGTTGTTGCTCGAACGCCTTTGCCAGCAGGTGGTGCAGTCGGTCTATGGCGAGAATGAAGAGAAATGGCGAGAGCGGATCACCCTGGCGAAGACCGCGGCGGTGGGCGAAGTGGCGGCCCGGCACCCCATTCAAAGAGACCGCCGAGGACGCCGAGGAGAGGAGCAGGGCCACCCAATCTCGCCAGCACGCGCTAAACCCTAGCTGCTGCTGCAGCTCTAGCAAGTAGTCCCATGAGACCGTGTCGAACGCCTTATCGATGTCGAGCTTCATGAGCAGTGTCGGTGTTTTGCGACGGTGGAGGTGGCGAACGGTGTTTTGCACGTAGAGGTAGCTATTGTGGATGCATTTGGTTTTGAGGAATGTCGTTTGCGCCGGAGAAATGATAGTGTGGATCACCTTCGCCAGCTTCATGGAAAGGACCTTGGAGATTAGCTTCGCCATCGAATGGATCAGGCTAATCGGGCGATAGTCCGTGATCGCGGCCGCTCCGTCCTTCTCGGGGAGGAGAACGATCATTTTCTGGTTGATGGCGGCCATGTCTCCTCCCGCTAGGTGATAGAACTGGTGGAAAACTGCCATGCCTCGAGCTTGATGATCGACCAGCATGCTCGGAAGAAGGTTCCGTTGTAGCCATTCGGCCCGGGCGCTTTTTCCTGCGGAGAAGCACAAATCGCCTGCCAAACCTCCTCCTCCGAAAACGGATTATCTAGACCGGCAGCCGGCAGCGATGGAAGATTGAGTGAGCTCGAGGCAATGGTGGTGTCTCTGACTGGTGCCGCCCCAAGGGAGGAGTTGAAGCGGTCGTATATAGCACTGGCCTTGTCGTTGTGCGACGTGATGATGGAGCCTGATGTGTGGATGGTGTGGATGGAGTTTTTCTGCCTCCTCGAATTGATTTTGGCCTGGAAAAAGGCCGATCGGGCTTCTCTAGCCCTTAGCCATGTGATGCGTGAGGCCTGGCGCTTCCTGGCCCTCTCGATCGCGGCCAGGCCAAGGACACGGAACTAGATCTTCTTCCAGAGAGCAAGCTCGCCGCTAGATAGCTGTCTATGTTCTTGGGCGATATCGAGGCGGAGGACTACTTCATTTGCGATCTGCAGCTGTAGGTGAGTGTTGCTGAAGAAACCCTTTGCCGAGATTTTGAGGTCCTTTGCCGCCCTATCTAGTTTGACGTGGATGCATTTGAATGCACAGCGAGAGGCAACGGGGCGATCCCATGCATGTTGCACTGTTTCGTGGAATCAGGGGAATCGTGGCCAGAAGGATTCAAACCAGAAACGAGCCGATCAGCGTGGTGCGGTTGCTGCAGTGAGCAGAAGGGGGCAGTGATCGAAGCAGGATGTTGAAGCGGCGTGCAGGAGGAAGGTTGGGAAGAGGGTGTCCCAAGCATTGCTGCAGAAGAACTTGTCGATGCTGACAAGGGTTGGATCCTCGTGCTCGTTGCTCCACGTGAAACGTCGGTTTTTGCATCTAATCTCCCGTCAATCGCCGCACGGAATTTGCCCAACATTCTACGGTTGACGTTGCTATTGTTCTTATCACTAGCCTTGTATATGAGGTTGAAATCGTCGTTGATGAGCCAGGGGTCATTTGGTGGCGGCGCCGTCCTAGCTATTTCTGACAAGAACTCGTCCTTTCTACTATCATCGATGGGGCCGTACACCGTGGTCAGCCAAAACATTGTTGAAGTTGTCCTCAGGGTGACGCGGGCAGTGATGGAGAAGAGGCCGATAGCATGCGATTGCACATCTACTACAGAGTTATCCCAAAAGATTGCAGCACCGCCCCTGGTGCCGGAGGCGGGGAGCACGACGCAGTCAGTTAGCCTTGCTCTGCCGACGTCCTTGACCAGGGAGCGACTCCAAGCTTCGATTTTAGTCTCCTGGAGGCAGAGGATAGCTAGCCTATGAGCTTCTGTCGTTTCACAAACTACTGCGTGTCGCGCCGGCGTGTTTAAACCTCAGATGTTCCAGCTCATGATGGGGCAATTTGTGTCAATCATTAAACACTATGAAGCTGCTCCAGCGACTACGAATTTCATTAAGAAAATACGGGTACGCCTCCTCACGGTCCAGGGGTTGCCGGCGGCCACCAATAGGCCCCAATATCCGCCGGCAGATGGCAGCGCCTCTACACCTACTACAAGGACTACAAAGAACTAGACCTAGCTCAACCCAGCCGAACATTGGGCGTCGCCGGAGCGAACTATAATGGGAGCGCACTAACATGGGGAAAGCATGGCCTCTGGGGCCTCTCCGTCAGGGCCCTACATGCCGGCTGCCACCCGCAGCGCGGCCGGGTCAAGGTTGGTGAGCCTGGCGATGGCGTGGATGTCGGTGTCGGACAGTGGTTCGTTGAAACATTTGATGAGGGCTTCGTCTGCCTTCGCAGTCCTTTGAACCGAGGATGCCGAGGCCATGAACGATGCGGAGGGTGGCGTGCTAACTGACGGGAACCGTGGAAGGGTTGTTGGCTTGACGTGCGATGTGGCGGGTGGCCGCAGGCCTTGGGCGGAGCGGGGTCTTGGAGCGGGGAGGTGCCTGGCCAAGCACGGGGGCCGGGGTTTTGGAGAAGAGCTGCTTGGTCGTGTCCTCGAGGCCCTCCTCGCCGATCTGCAAGTGGAAGACTTTGCTAGTCACGACGCCGAGCTGCAGGGAGTGCGTGTCCGCCATCACCGGGGTGTGCCTGACGAGGGAGAGGGCAGGGCCCATGTCAATGTCGTTCGTGTCGCCCTCGGTGCCCTCCTCGCGCTCGGAGAAGGAGAGAGGCTTGTCCGCTTTCTTTGCCGCCGGCTCGTCCACAGCAGCGGCCCTGGGGTCCGGCCGGGGCGGGGGCGGGAGCTCTTTGCCAGCTTCCTCGAAGAACTCGGCCACCGGGTCCGCTTTCGCGGCCGCCGCGGGGGCAGGCAGCGGGCACGGCGGAGCAAGGAGCGGGTTTGCTGGGGGTGGAACGGTCCTTGAAGACTGGCCGCGCTCAAAGCTCTTGGAGTCGCACGCACCCTTCCCGCGCTGCGATGCGTGGACGTTGCCGTTGCCATTGCCGCTGCCATGGTGCTTGTCGTGGTCATCAGAGCTGCTGCGGCGCCCCCGGGGCGCCCCTTGACGGTGACAAGAGCTGGGCCTGCGACTGCGATGGCGCTCTGGGGGCAGGTCAACGGCTTCCGCAGTGTGCTCCTTGCCGCGACCCCGCCCCAGCAGGGTGTCCTTCCAGGACCGCCTCTGGCCGCCGCCGTCCTCGCCGTCGTGGCCGCGCCTAGCGCCCGCTGATGGCATGCCCTGGCAGCCCGTAGACACCACCGGCGCTTGGGGGCGGGCACGGCCTGCGCCAGCGCCTAGGGACAGCACCGCGAAAGCGTAGAACACGAGCACAATGTTGGCTCATCTGGTTCTATCATTAGAGCAGATGAAAAGCTTTCTATACTAGCATGAGACATGTGATATATTATCTAGTTTTTTTTCAACCATGCAACAACAAAACAAATTCGAAATGGTCAGTGTGCGGACTTCAGATGGAACGAGGTCGTATCGTGTAAGCCATCAAGTGAACTGAGCGGTGACTCTTGCCAAGCGAATCGGACCGTCACTCTCGCCAGGGTGCGGAAAATCCGGTTCAGTGATTAGAAACGTGGGTTTGCGTGGACAGAAAAGAAAATTGGAGGGGAACGCGGGCGGATGGGGAAGTGACCGATCTCTAGGCGAGTTGTTCGTATCTGTAGCGAAAGTCCAGTGATTCACCAATTAAATTTGTCGTTAAGCAACTACAGAGCAGAGAATTCAAGAAGAAGATAAAGAAAAAACTTTTTATATGCAATTGAAAAAGGTTGAAAGCAATTTCCCATTTGTTTAGAAACAACCAGCGATAAGCTGAGTTGGTTTGTGTGGGAAGCAACTAATTAACGAGCGCTCCTTCGGGAGTCTCGCAACGATCAGCGTCACTTGATGCTAGTCCTGGCCATCTCAGGCCCGGCCCTGTCGGCCCACCCAGGCCCGGCCCTAAAATCCAGGACCTAGGCCCGATGGGCTTGCCCGTGGGCCGGGCTTGGGCCTAAGTTTTGAGCCCACCAGCAGGGCCTAGATGGGCTTGGGCTTGGCATGTTGGCATTTTAAGGAAGAGGCCCGGCCCACGGCCCTAAGCCCTAAGGGCTTTTAAGGGCTTTTTACCAAATGGGCTGGGCTTGGGCTTGAAAAGTAGGCCCGATGATAGGGCCTGGGAGGGCATGGGCCTCTGTTTTCTGCCATGGGCTTTTTTAGGCCCAACCCAAGCCCGGCCCGGCCCGGCCCATGGTCAGATATACTTGACGCACTCTCAGCTATTCGCCACCTATCGCGCTGTGGGCGCTCCCTGTGGATTTTTTTTTATTTTTTCGCACGTGTTTTTGGCTTTTTAAACAGTTTTTTCCGGTTTTTTTTGACGTTTTGGTTTTTCACCGGTCTTCCTTAGCTTTTCGACCAAAAAAAATAACTTTTTTCACAAAAAACGCATTTTTTCGTGAGAGTAACGGTTCTGTTTTCGCGAGAGGCATGGCCATGCCTCTTGGAAATGAAAAAAACGTGTTTTCTATTTTTTTTTTCTCGCGAGAGGCACGGTTATGCTTTCATGAGAGTCACGGCCGTGCCTCCTCGGAAACGAAAAAAACTCGTTTCTTGTTTTTCTTTCTTTCGCGAGAGGCACGGTTTTGCTTCCGTGAGAGGCACGGTTGTGCTTTCGAAAGAGGCACGGGCGTGCCTCTTTCGGAAAGGGAAAAAATGCATTTTTTGTTTTTTTTCTTTCGCGAGAGGCACGGTTTTGCTTCCAGCAAGAGGCACGGTGTGCTTTCGCGAGAGGCACGGGCGTCGCTCTTTCGAAAAGGGAAAAAACGTGTTTTCTGTTTTTTTTCTTTCGCGAGAGGCACGGTTTTGCTTCCGCGAGAGGCACGGTTGTGATTTCGTCAGAGGCACAGGTATGCCTCTTTCGGAAAGGGAAAAACCCGTGTTCCCGGTTCGGATTTTTCGTTGGTTTTTATGTCTGATTTTTCGTGAAAAAAAAAGTTCGTCAAAACTTATCAACATGGGATCTAGTTTTGAAGATCTCGACGCGAGGAATCCAACGGCGAAAGCGGTTCGAAATTTGGACGCACGATTTAAAAGATAAAACATTTTGAATAAACAGATCTAAAAAAAGGGAAAACACCCAGGTTGTGACAAGTGGTGCACGTGCAGAGCGCCACTTGTCGTAACCTGAAAAAGTTGAAGTGATCTCTGCAAAGAATACTCCTTAATTAATGATTTCGGTTTGTGTGTCTCTTGTTCATGCTAGGGTTCCTGTAGGTGGGCTGGGCCACATGCGGGGTTAAGTTGGATCCGGATCTCTTGCAAATGATCGATTGTTTGGTTGTTAGATTTCTCGTATAGTTAAATAATTTATTTCCATCCCTCCAAAAAAGTTAAATAATTTATTTCCATAGTACAAACTTCTTAAATTTCATGAATTCTTTTTCAAAACATGTGAATACGACTTTTTAAAAATGATGAATATTCATTTCTTGATACGTGCATTTTTTTGTAACAAACACATATTTTTTACATCTTTTACAACTAAATTAATAATAAATATAAATATATTATTTTAACTGAAACCATTAGTTAAGGGACACCGATTGCAATGGCTATGACCAGACCTCTCTGATAGCGAACGCCACTTTGTTGTCACCACAGTTTTGGTGGAATTTTTTCCCCACAAGAAGATGGGAAGCCCTTGTAGCATGTTTTTTTGTGAGATCTAAAGTGAAAACAGATATATCTTATCAATCAGATGCCTAAAGTACAAAGTATTTTCGCCGTTGTGTCCTCTCATTGATATTTGAAAAAAGATTCTAAATTGATAGGTTTCGATGAAATTTTAATCCAGACATAATTTGTACTCCAGAAAGACAATATAGGTGTACCTCACACTTTAACATAGGTTTTTTTTTTGATCCACGCTCTGACATACTAGGTGTGTTGCGTGTTATCTGACTCACAGGTCACAGCTATCGTAAAACAGGTGGGCAAACACCGAGGCGCTCATCTTTTGGTTGGCCCCTTTTCCAGTTTTCTAGGCTGTTCTACGGTTTGGTTTCCTTTTATTATTTTTCTGTTTTTCCTGATTTAGGTCAAGTTCTTCGGTTTTTATTTGGTTCTTTTGGTTTATGCTTGGATTTTGTTCTTCTCTTCAAATTTTCAGTTTTTCTTTTCCTTTTTTTGTTGTTCTTCCCATTTTTATTTTGTTCTCTTTTTATACACATGATATTTTCTGAAAATACACAGTGAGAATTCTAATATATATGGTAAAACATTTTTCAAATACATGGCGAACATATTTTTAATATATGAGGAGCATTTTTCCAAGACAAGATTAATATGTTCATATACATGGTGACCTTTTTCAAATACACGATGAATATTTATTTAAAAATATACTTTTTCTTAATTCTTAAACATGCTTTTAACATCTTTGTTAAGAAGGGATAAATAAATAATGCACTAAGGAGTAGTTAATAAAAAGTGTATAAAAAGCTTATGGTTAATTAACGCTGGAAATCAAGAAGCTTTTGACTCTTCCGGTTTTGTTCCATTAAAGATAGAGCGTAGTGAAAGTAGAGTTGCTCATAGTCTAGCTAATATTGATCGATCTGGGGTAGCACCGTCTGTTTTGTTGTGTCATGTCCCAGACAATATAAGAGCAACTCTAGCAGACCCCGCATCCCGCCTGCCCGTAAAACGCGTTTGCAGTTCGCGCAAAACAGTTTTTGCGGGCTGGCTCGGGCTGCCATAGATGCAGACCCCCAAACGGATCCGTAAAAAAGTATATTCGGGAAATATACTCTTTTACGGGTTGGCTTTGCGGGGTCTGCTCTTTGCGCCGCTGCATCCCGCATATCATCAGACCGCAAATATCAAATACAACATAATTCAACAATCAAAAACAAACTGAATTATTCGAATCAAACATAATACAATAATCATCCGCATTACAAATAATTATTCAAATAACCATAGCAAATTTAAATAGTGCAATACAAAATTTGTCATGAATACAAATACAAATGAATACAAAAACAAGTCACTGTCCAGCCCTTTGCCAATGGTGTTCAATGAGATCTTCCTGAAGTTGAAAGTGGGTGTCTGCATTTTCAATCTCCTTGTATGTCTGAAGAAAAGCTCTAATGCGGTTTGGGTCTCTAGCTGGTTTCACACGGCTACCCACATTGTCGTAAAAGAATTCTAAGTTCAATCCTCTCTCATCTTCAAGAATCATATTGTGCAGGATAACACAGCATGTCATGATGTTCTTCAAGGTTTTCTTATCCAAAAAATGAGCAGGACCACGGACAATGGCAAACCTAGATTGCAAAACACCGAATGCTCTTTCAATGTCTTTTCGGGTTGCCTCTTGCACCCTTGCAAATTCACATTATTTTTTTATTTTGGGTTCTTTGATGCTCTTGACAAATGTGCACCAATGAGGATATATACCATCTGCAAGATAGTACCCCTTTGTGTATTCATGCCCATTGATAGTATAGTTGCAAGCAGGAGCATCACCACTAGCAAGCCTAGCAAACAAATGAGACTGTTGCAACACATTGATATCAGTGAGAGTGCCCGGCATACCAAAAAAGCAATGCCAAATCCATAAATCCTCAGATGCTATGGCCTCCAGCACAATTGTTGCATCACGAGATTTGCAACAATACATTTCTTGCCAAGCCTTGGGGCAATTTTTCCAATTCTAATGCATACAATCAATGCTACTTAGCATGCCAGGCCAATCTCTCCTCTCATTAGACGCCATTAATTTCTTTGTGTCATCTTCATTGGGTGTCCAAAGATACTCAGGACCGAAGACACGGATGATCACTTTCGCAAATCTACGCACAGACTCAATTGTGATATCTTCACCAATGCGAAGATACTCATCGGCATAGTCAGCCGGAACGCCATATGCAATCACCCGCATAGCTTCGGAGAATTTTTGATATGCACTAAATCCCTTTAAGCCCGCGGTATTTCTTCTTTGAGTAAAATACCGGCAATTTGCCTCGCAAGCTTCAACAAGTTTCACAAAGAGGGATCGGCGCATTCGGTACCTTCTCCGGAAGAGGTGCGGAGGATATGTAGGATTCTCCGCGAAATAGTCTTGCATCAACATCTCGTTCCCATGATGGCGATTCCGAGGAATGCACAAACGCCTGACAGTCGATCCTCGCCTCCTTTTCCGGTGCTCGTCTTCATGCTCCTTCACGGCAAGCGCCATGACTAATGTTTGCTGCCGAAAGTTCGCAAGCATGGTCTCAACATCCGAGTCGTCCGAGTCGGACGAATCAGATAGCAAGAACTTCTCGCACGGGGTCAACTCCATCTACACGCACACCGGCGCGTCAATCTACTACACAGCTCGCAAAAATCACAAAAAAGGGACTAACCGGTGGCAGGTGATCCCGGGCGGCGACGAGGGGGTGCGCTCGACGGTGGTCGATCCCCGGCGGCGGCGGCGACGGGGGACAGCTCTTCTCACGGATCCGGAGGTGCGGTGCAGCGGTTCGGCGCGGGAGGGTGTGGGGCGGCCCCGGGGCGCGATTCCGCCCGCAGATATGGCCGGAATCGCCGGTGGCGGGCGGGCGGAAGCAAGGACGGGCGGCGGCAGAAGGAGGGGGAAAAGAGCGCGGGCTGAAATGTACCTTCCGCCAAGTGCTTCTCTGTGATGCAGGGCACCGCAGCCGCGAGGGGGAAACCCGCGTTTTCCCGGGTTGGGGTCAGGAATTTGCCGCGCCCCCCAAAAATTTTTGCGTGCCAGGGCGGGATGCATGGTCTGGTTGGGCAGGCTTTCCGGCCCGTACCCGCATTTTGGCGGTTATTTTGCGGGTCGGGGGCGGATGCGGGGTCTGCTAGAGTTGCTCTAAAGGAGTTTGTATTAACAGAATGTAACACTATTTCTGAGAAATAAAACCTGAGTTTCACCCGAAAAAGAAATAAAAATAAAAGGTGTATAAAATAGATGATTGAATGGGTATATGGAATGTACGTACATAGTTAGACCCAAACACACAATGCCATACATTACTGGTTTTCATAGTGGTCATAAGACTATCATTCCCTTCTTAACAAAGAAGTCCTAATTCACAGCGTTGATTGCTAAATGGGGGTAAACCAAAACTAAACACGTAAATAATATGTCACACTCCCCGCAAAAAGTAATATGTCACACTTTCTTGTGGTGGTCTTCTTAGTTCTATAAAAAAAGGCATCTATTAGTCAGTTACCTCGAGAAAGTTCAGTTTCCATATTGTTCCTCCACCACACCCCCTTTGTCTTCCTCGCTCTTCCCCCGTTGCATTCGCCTTCCTCTTATCACCGTCAACCCACCCTTCGGCACCGACCATCATTGTCCCCCATCACCCGCCGCTGGCTTTGTTGCCTTGGCCATCCCCCTAAATGCCCCTTCTCCAGCATTGATGACCCCACCCCCTCAGGGGCGGATCCAGCATGGGGCATGGGTGTACATACGTACACCCAATTGCTTTTTGCAAAAAATAAATTATGTAGATATATACATATTATATGATAGAAACACCAACCTATAGGCCTAATAGGCTCAGTTCAGGAGTAGCTCACTAGCCTGAAAGCAAGCCACCAAACCATCCAGCCCTGCATACACACGCGAAACGAGAGAGGCTCATGTTGCCGCCAGCCTATTTCTTCTTCCCACGGACGAGGCGGCGGCATGACCCTCTGTCAATGGTGAGCCACGACCGGGCGAGGAAGCCATCGGAGCTGGAACCCCCCATGGTTTCGGCAGAGGATACGGGCAAGCCCCATGGTGTCGTGCCCACCGCCGGCGGTGGTGGGGGGGAGACGTAAATGGGATGCTGTAGCACAAAGGGTGGGAATAAAATTCGCGGCCGCAGCCACTGCAGTCATCGATGTGGGGAATGAAGCGTACCAGTGCAAAAAATTGGCTGCAATAACCTCAACCTCTAAACCTAAGGTGAACCCCCATCCAATTTTGAAATTACAGTAGTTGATTTGTTAATTCGATTCATTGTGAAATCCCCAACTGAATGTGTAGCTGCTATTCGATTCAGAGAGAAATAGGTCTAGATGACACTATGGAGTGAGGATCTGCTTGATTTCATTAGCAAAAAGTTAACAAATGAATTGTCTTTGAATTGTAGGGCTTAGAGCATTCTTTGAATCATCTTTGAATTGTAAGTTGTAGATGACACTCGGTTAAGCTTGCACATCTTTAGCCTATGGATTTCATGGAGGAAGATTTGATGCATACCTCTTAACTTACACACTTCATTACTGATATGCATAGAGATAAGAGGTTTAGCTCTTGAATGA
>NC_041383.1:690593311-690641778 GCF_002162155.2 Triticum dicoccoides | reverse complement strand
TCATATCTCACTCTCAAGCTATGACAGAGTGTATAGTCGTGTTGTAGTTTTTTTTCTCTATTTTGTAATTTCCTTATCTTTGAGATATTGTTGCTATTGTGAAATTCATATTTTGTGTTTGTATGTTGCCGTTAACCAATTGGCTTCTTCATTAAGGTGCAAATCTTTTTTTTAAACACCTGATGTTAAATTCCTAGATCCGCCACTGCAACCCCTCTTTGGAACCGCATCATACCCAGACCCATTAACACCCGCCTCACCGCTATCGGTACTACTGCAGACGGCCGCATCATCCCTGCCATTCTACGTAGTGCTCTGCACATACTCGCATGGATTAATCAAGCCGAACAACCTTGAAGAATGGCAAAAGCAACAAAACAAAATCAACTGCAAGACCAAAATCACTATATGGCCCTCTGGGCCATTAAGCGTGCAAGGTTTAGTTATATATGGACAACGTTTCTCAAAAAAAAATTATATATGGACAGCGTTCACCTTTTTTTTGAGGCAATGGACAACGTTCACCTAAAAAAAAGTTAATGGACAGCATGCGACTGACCGAAAGCCCAGAACCGCTGCCCCCACCGGGTCGCGAGCTTCTTGGCGGCCACGCCTCCCTTGCTAGGGTTCTGGGGCTTGTCGTAGCGGCCCCGTCACCTCCTGCCTATTCCTATATAAGAACGTCCATCACGCAGCGGTCGACACCAACACCAAGCACAACCCGGCGAGAGGAGAGCGAGAGCCATCGACGAGACGGCAAGATGCAGATCTTCGTGAAGACGCTGACCGGGAAGACCATCACGCTGGAGGTGGAGTCCTCGGACACCATCGACAACGTCAAGGCCAAGATCCATGACAAGGAAGGTATATATGTGAACGAGTCACTACGCCCACCTCTTCCCTCTAGCCGACGGCTGATCGCAAGTTTTCAGCAGCGTTGCATCGGATCTTGCAAAGCCCACATATTGTCTCTTTTGTTTGATTTTACCATGCGCACCTCACTACTAACATGGTTTTGGTAAGCTTGTCGAATTTAGCTCAGAGCTAGCATCCTCCATGTTGTCTCTTTGAGCTAGATAAAAACTGTTTTGCTTATACTAGATAGCTTTGGATCGGCTTGTCGAACCTGCCGTAGGATGAGCTTCTCATTTGACAAATCGATAGGAAATCGACCTTGTTGTACATAGACGAGTTAATCAGGGATGAACTAATTGTGGAAGTTTCTGTTTTGTTGTAGGTATCCCGCCGGACCAGCAGCGCCTCATCTTCGCGGGGAAGCAGCTGGAGGATGGCCGCACTCTGGCCGACTACAACATCCAAAAGGAGTCGACGCTTCACCTGGTGCTGCGCCTCCGCGGCGGCAGCAGAGGTCAATACCCCAAGAACCTCGAGCCCAACCTCCGCATCCTTGCTCAAAAGTACAATGAGAACAAACTAGTCTGCCGCAGGTATGCACCTCATGGATTGACCTTTTGCTTCTTCTTTTTTTTGGTCTGCATGGAGATACGCATGCATGTGTGATAAATGTGTCCTTGTTGTTTAAGGTGTAGAATTTGAAAAGCTAGCCGGTTGATCGAGGCACCTCTCACCTTCAATTTAGATTGTAATTAATTCGAACTCAGCAGTGGTTTTGGTTTGGCTGAGTTTATTGCTGATTTCTAGGAACAACGGAATTAACTAGATGTAAAACATATAAAAGAAATAAAAAATTAAAAAAATCTACACGGATCTACATGTAAGATCTCAATATAGTGATTAAAACTCATTAAATAATTTTAGTGGACTAAGATTTTGCACTCCCACATTAATTGACATGTGCATGGTTGCTTTATGATCTTGATATATTTATGTATCTAGTACTCTTTTCGAAAGAATTTTTTTTTTGCCAATCTAGCACTCTAGTCAGGATTGTATATACTATGTTTTTTTCGTAATCGTAATTTGTGTGACATGTCTAAGTTTTTCATCATTGCGTTGTAGGTGCTATGCACGCCTACCCCTCAGGGCCACCAACTGCCGCAAGAAGAAGTGTGGACATAACAATCAGGTGAGAGAACCTTATTTCCCCGTGTTATTGAAGTGCTTTACCCCTTTACACAGAGGCTATCAAGTATCAGTTGTCCACGTTCTTGGTTATCATATCACTATATATCTTGATTTTTGCCTTCTATTGAGCAATATGTCCCACTGTATGCTTAGAGTTGTTCTTGGTTGCTATATCTTGTCAACTATTGTATGAAGTTGTCGTGCAAAATAATTACATGCAGATGATAACTAACATAATTATTTTGATTAATTGATTATTTTTGTTCTAATAATTCTTACCCTTCTCTTTCAGATAAGGGAAAAGAAGAGGTTTATGTCCAAGTTTGGGAGCGATTCTTGAACATTGGAAATGATGCTGAAGCAACCATCTACCGTCATATATAATGGAGTTTTAAGTTCTGTCCTAGTTTTAAGTTATGTTAGATTTTGCTAAATCGTCTAGCGCCATATATATATATTGGAGTATAGTTTTGTCCAGTCCGGATTTTGAACCTATGTATATGCTATCAAATATCCATATTATATAGAGTTATTTATTTTGAGAGTTTTTTCAGTAATGTTTGTTTTAAAAACATTTCTTTTTCGGGTTCTCAAAGGCTACAAAATATCCTTACCTTTAGAGATGAAAAAAGGAAACCCAAACATGCCCACCATTGGGGAAAGCAAAAGTGCCCCCAATAAAGCAGCATTCCGTCGGTGTTCGCAGCGAGCTCAAACTCGAAGCTGCCATCGCCATGGTTCAAGCCACGAATACGACGCGCACTTTGCTTGTCATCAAGCTATAGAATGAGGTAGATATTGCCGCCTCGAAAATATGTGAAATTGAGCGAGACATGAAATTCAGGGGGGAAAGTCAATCATGTCCCTGGAGGTCCCTGCTATCTCCGTGCCAAGCTCCTGGTACATGGGCGCCAGCCGCAGCTCCGGCTCCAGCTTCAAGACTTGCAGATCTAAAGCCAGCTCGGATCCTGCTCCATCTTTGCAAAAATGTGCTCATATCCCTGTAACAGAAGCCTGCACAGTCAGAAAGAAAAAAACACCGTGTAGCTCAGCCTTAGAAAAACCGTGCTCAGGGAACAGTCAACACTTACTTTATATGACGTCTGGTAAAGATTCAGTCATCTAACAGTGAATGCTATATGCAGTAGATTTAGATCTAGCACATTCTGGAATTTTTCAGCGCCAAGATGATAGGGATTACATATATTTTGTTTACTGGAGGGAGCTTGAGATTTTTGTTAATGGATGGTGGCGCTTCTCATTTGGTCCCAAGAGTACTTGAGATTTATTTATATTCAGGTAATATGCAGAATGTTTTGGTGACGTCGGCAATCTAAGTATTTGCTTACTTGCTGCTATCTATCCAGATCATGGGTGCCAAGAGTGATTGTTGAAGACAAGTGCAACTCATTCCCTGAATAACAAGGGTCCTGCACTACTCTCTTTTTTTGCGACGAGTCCTACATAAGATCACTATGAATGTGAAAAACGGAGTACCATTCTTCTGATACTCTTGTGTTTTCTTTTTCAATCATGTTTTTGTTAGAGAATCAGATATGTCTTTCCCGTGCAAAGTTTCAAAGCACCTGCGTAAATTGATCTCACCAAAAAAAGTTTCTTTTTCTCTGAGGTGCATGTGCAAGCACCTGAGTTGTACAGGGGCTTATTTGATGTTTTTCCTAGTTTGATGTCCATCTGAATAATTGTTTATAATACTCCAGACGCTGACAACAACAGGAATTTTATTGATTATATACTTTTATTGGGTACAGACAGATCTCTTCTATCCAAGTTAACAGCTTCTGTTCTCTGAAGTTGATTTGCGTAAGCAACAAGCTCAATCAGCTACCCTGTTGGTGTAGAAACCGTTGTATGAATCAGGTGAAAACATTGGGAAAATGTAATTCAGTTCCATACTCAAGGGTAAATAAAAGAAGCCTACCTGCTCCAGTGACAATGCAGACTGAGGTAGAACCTTGTATGGGTTTAGAATTGAGTTAGGGTCCATTAACTTCTTGATGGAAGCCATTAGCTGCACCTGAAGTGATCACAATACAACATTTTCTGTCAAGCGTAAATTACCAGCCAACTAGTAGAAAAGTTGGAACACAACTGCAGGTTTTTCTTTTAATGAAGAAACAAATAAAGTGTTGTTCTTTAAGAAGAATAAGGCAGAGCTCCACTGAAACATAATATTGCCAACATTGCACAAAAAGCAAGCGCTCCTCCTCCAGGGTTGTAGGGAAGTGAGCATAACTGAAAGTCTAACAAGAGAATGTTTCCAGACCATAAAAGGCTAAACCAAATTTCTCTCATGAAAATGTGGCATAGCACATACATATATGTCATGCACAAACAGTCAAGAATAGGACTTGGCACACCAAACATTAAAGTGCGCCAGTCTAAAGGAAATTAAACAGAAGGCCTTATTCACAAATGGAGATAATGATTTAACTCTGAACATTCTATATGGCACTGAAGTAACAATTTGTGCGCGAACACAAGCGGTGGTAAGATGGTATTTAAATACTTACTGCTTCTGGTGACTTGCTGTAGTGAATCTTCTCAGCTTTCATTAGCCCCAGCCCGTGCTCCGCACTAATGCTTCCTCTGTGGCCAGCAGTCCACTCATAGACAAATGGTTCAATTTGTGCCAGAATCTGAAATTTTCATTGAAGGTGACAAAATAAGCAAGTAGCCACATACCTATCTTGAGAAACTGAAGCCAAACCTAAGTAAATGATCTATTTCCATGTCAGATCAGACATACATTGTCACTGTACTTGCTTGATAAGATGTTTAGATGGAGATTCCCGTCACCAAGGTGACCATAACCCAATACCTCTGCCGTATCACCTAGGAAAGCAAGGAACTATGTTAACAACTCATAGATTAGATTACTGATGGCTCAAAATTGAAAATTTACCAACACGGCTGCGCATTTCTTCAACAATATCATATAGTTTCTCTACAGGTATGGACAAGTCATACTTGTAGACTGCACCAACTTTTACAGATGCTTCTGATATACCCTGCAACCACAACACATAATCATTTAATTGATTTTTTTGCCACAAACTATGTCAATGGGTAAAGGCGGTTGACTTTATTTGGTTTGGTGTTTCATACTTGAAATTTCACTTCCAAAGGTTTGAAACCAAATAGTTCAATAGGCCAAACTTAACATACCAAGATATTATTCGAGCACTTCATAGGTTATCATTTTAGTTTATATTGGAGACTCGGCGTTAACCATCAAATATCAGCTTACACATTGATAACTTGTATTATTAAACAGCAACATAGATGATGAGGAACAATAGAGACAAGTAAAAGGAAAAAGAAGCAGAAGTCAAAAATCTGTTTGACTACTTCTAGATACTACTGCAGTCTAGTACTCCCTCCGTCCCAAAATTCTTGTCTTAGATTTGTTTACATACAGATGCATCTATTCACATTTTAGTGTTAGATACAGCCGTATCTAGATAAATCTAAGACAAGAATTTTGGGACGGAGGGAGTATTTATTTTGTCTTCTTAACCTTAGCTACTGTTTTCTAGAGTCTTCTAGCCATGAGTAGAATGTTGAATCTTAAGTAATGTTTTCTTAAGTGTTCTAGCTATAAGTTGAAGTGGCTCCTCCACAACCTTGTGTTGCTTCAATAGAGCACTTAGTCGTGTGATGAGTGTCGATCGTTACCAACTTAAAGGCTACCGATGTTAGTCACTGGCAAAATCTAAAGATTCATGTATGTGAGAACCTCGCGGATTCTCCAAAAATTAGATGCTTGGCTAATATCCTGTGCTATAACTCCATCAGCTACAAGGCCATCTTCCATTGAACTCAATAAAAAAGCTTCAAGTTTTGCTCTACAATAGAAAAGCAACATAAGACAGGTAGACAGCATATGTAATTTGACAATTTTCATCACAATAAACCCAAGATAAAATAAATGCAAGCCAAGCAGGATTTCACCTTCACAAAGTGGTTATCAATTAAGAGTTTGAACAAATTGATCATCCGCATAGCTTGTGTGTTTTTAATGCTTGAAGACTGTGGTTATGCTACAAAAACTTACTTGTCATATGATTCATCACTTCCTGTGGTCTCAATTAGAACATAAAATTTGTATGGCGAGACAGGTAAAGGATTATGAACTCCTTCCAAATGCGTCATAGCCTTCAAAACCAACAAGCTACCAAATTAAATGTGGAATCAGGCAAGATAACAAGGAACATTTCTTCATGTACAACGCATTCAAAACAATATTTTGTTTTATTTTGCTAAGTACTCCCTCCGTCCCATAATATAAGATTGTTTTGCAAGCTAAAACAGCTTGCAAAACGATCTTATCTTATGGGACAGAGGGAGTACATAACAAAAATTTCAACACATCCTACTGTTCAAGAAAGTACATGCATGCAGTTTCTTCTCTATGAAGTGCAATTTTCTTTGAAAGTTTGCTTAAGTAAGTACCAGATCAATACACTGACGATCCATAAACTCAAATGCAGAAAGAATCTCACCCAAGCTCCTCCTAGCTGCCAGTAGCAATTTCTGGGAACATGAAAAGCAGTAATCACTATAGTAAAGATCATACTGTACATTTGATAACAAGGGCTAACACTGCCTAGATATACAAAATGAGTGTTTGCAGGAGACCTGGCAGCTCATGTAGTCGTTGCAGGAAAGAAATGCAACATTAGTTGAAGGTAGCTTTGCAGGTGTAAGTATTGACACTTTAGTGACTATTCCTAGTGAGCCTTCACTTCCTGAACCATCAATCATGTGTTTACTAACGGCTTGCTATATAAGTCATATTTAATGAACATGCTCAGAAAGAAGGGAAATAGTTTGTATTCGATACTCACCAACAAATAAGTGCTTCAGATCGTATCCAGTGTTGTCTTTCCTTAAAGTAGTAAGCATGTCAAGAACAGTTCCATTGGCTAGGACAACTTCAAGACCTGAATAAGAAGAAAATAAAATACAGAAGAGCTAACCATCTTTGTACTTTTAAGAAATCATACAGCTATTTCCAGGCCTAAACATTGCATGGAGTTGAAAGTTTCTAGAAGATTATCTTCATAGAGCATCGTAATTTCAGCAACTTATATTGCAACAGAATTACTCAAACAGCAAACATACTCCTGCTCCTTTCAAGAGAAACTTAACAAAACAAATACTGTATTCCACATAAGCCCTTTCTTCGTTCAGGTAAACAATATATAGAACATGAGACTTCAGAAATAGCTGATTTGTGCACATAATAAATATAAGGTTTTACTTGTACTTACCAAGTACATTTCCATGAATTGAACCGTAGCGAATGAAACGTAAGCCGCCAGCATTAGTTGAAATGTTCCCGCCTATTTGGCAACTACCTTTTGCCCCTAAGTCAAGAGGCATAATAAACCTGAATATAAAGAATACATATAAACTTAGGTATTTTTCTATTCAAAATAACAGGCACATATTGATCGTATAAAAAAGTAAACTGTGATGACAAGATTATATGAGCGATCGCTGTACTGGCACACATTGTATCCATGGGTGATTATATAAGTAGGAATCCCGTAAAAAAAGGATATTACATGAGCAACGAACTAATGAATATTTATGGGTCAATGGTAACCCGACAACTCAAAAGAAAACATATTATTTATGAATCAAACGCATGCAATGCAAGACGTATGCACCACGAATGAGAACAGAATCATAAGAGGGACTGAAGACGACTTTACCCTTCATTTTCCACAAAGGTACTTAAGTTCTCCAACACACAACCAGCTTCACAAGTAAGAATACCATTTACCTGATAGCAGACAGCTCTTTCATGAAATTATACAAAAAAAAATCATGAACTATGGATATAGACAACTTATGCTTGAAGAAAGGATAGATAATAGAATTCACGACATCAAATCCAAACAAAGAGACTGTACCCACATTGTCAAACGAGATTATTTTGTCCATACCACCAAGGTTGACAATCACCTGCAGACAAAGGGAGTAAACCTTGTGATCTCGGGCCTGAATGTAAGGAAAGCAGTAACATGGAAATCTCAGAAGCAGTATACATTAAAAACATGGAAATCTAAAACAGATGAGCACAAAAAAATGTCACATCAACAAGTATTTGAACAAGTACAGTGAACTACAGCAAAACTGTAGTGATAATGCTAAACATGAATATGGAAACTCGAAGCACCCATCAACGACATCGTAATCTTTCCCATGATTTTCTAATCAATCTGATTGATCAATCTAGATAAATACTCCCTCCGTCCCAAATTTAAACTAAAGCCACGACAGTTATTTTGGGACGGATGGAGTAGTTCATTCTGGTGAAGTATACCCTGCAATTCAGGCATGCAGCAACAGAAAGGAAGTAGAGAATACCAAGAAGGATATTTATCTAAAGTACTCTACCACTGATACTAAGTTCAGAAATAAAGAAATGTTTTGTGGTAGGAAAATAAAGATATAACCGATATTATCATTAACAGGAACTTCATAAGTACCTCATCATGAACTGGAACACTGCCACCAACGAGGCCTGTATTTCCACCCTGAGGAACTACCGCCAATCGTCTCGAGTTGCAGTAAGCAAGGACCTTAGAAACCTGGAAAACAGAACGGTTGAATAACAAAATTTCACATTAATTTTTTGTTGAGTCGGATCAGGAATGGTAGAAAACTAGATATAACCGAGCAATATGAAAATAGAAATGTAGTCCTAAATTGTACTCCTAGTTTGCTGCATGAGGTATTATTAGCATTCCATGCAAATGCATTGTTGTTCAGAAAATATTTATTAGCATAGGTCACTAGAGTGATGTATGCTATTTTGTTTGTTATGTATCCAGAGGCTACAGTGTTTTGCTTATGAAGCGCTACATTCTGCCGAAGCTGATTTTCTATTGCTACTAAATACGGCTTTCATGAAACATCCAATGCATATGATGCTAACAACTTTCTGAACAATTTGTACGATTACTAGTTACTTCATGTAAGAATACATCAAAAAGTACATGCTTGGTAACTGGAATAGCCTGATAGCCTAGATGCAATTGTGTGATGGACCATGTGATAAGCCAAAAACATAAATCGTAAGCTACAACTTTACAAACTTTATTCTGCAACCAAACAAACATAATCGCACCTTAGTTGACATCTAAACTGCGAAAATTTAAGGGGCATTAGGGTCATTAGAAATATTACAGAAAGGTCACCATGCAACCACTACAAATCAGGCTAAAACAATTAAAATGATTGCTGCCACTTCTGTACTAATTGCTAATGCAATTGTCACAAAATGGAATTCGAACTACTTGGTGTTAAATTAAAATTCCGCTTGACTAGCTGACAGACATACCTCATTAGTACTTTTTGGTAAAAGCAGTAGCTGACTTGCACCCTTGTATTTACCCATCCAATCCACATTTGCAACAGCCACCCTGTCTTTATCTTGAACGACTCCAGTGTCACCCAATATGCTCTTGAAGTAAGAAACGTCATCAGATGAAAAGTCGGGATTCCTCTGGATGGGTTCTGCCGCAGAACCAAAAGTACGCCGTTGAACTTCAAACGGATCATTCACACTATGCTGTGCTTCTTTTGTTGCTATCCCAGCTGGAGGCCCACGAGAGGGATGTTGTGGACACAGGGTCCAGTAGGATCTTCTATGAGAAGCCAGGGTATGGTTTGTCGATCCTGGGTATCATCATGTATCATAAGATTTTACTCATTCCAGTAAAAACTACTCCCTCTGTTGCAAAATGCAGGAGTATTTTGGTTGTTCAAATTTATGCTTTGCTCAATACGTAACCAATTACACATGGGTTACGCCATACAAACTTGATACCATTGGGTTTGTGTTCAAACTAATTTACTGTGATTGTGATTGTAACTATAAAAATGTCCCCTGCATTTCGCCACTGAGTGGGTGTATTCTGTAGATCCGTAGAAATCGGCGGAGCCATATCAATCTTGGTTCTATAACAATAAATAACCGTCTGACAACTGAAACTCTAAGAGCAGGGGGTGCAGGGTGTAATAGCAATCAAATTAAATACTAAACACTATATGTGCCGAATTCATGTATCAGTAATTCTACTCGTGCTGGGATGGGAATGGATAACAGATTGATTAGATTAGTAGGGCATCCGGCAACAAACTTTCACAAAACTGAAGATCACTTGCAGCAAAGAAAGATCCCACACAACTGAACTCACAGAACAATCGATCCAAATCCAGGCAAGATAGAGCTCCTTACCAACGCCATAGGAGATCGTCCGGCTCCCGAGGCGGGTCCGGTCGAGAGGAGGAGGGCGGTGGTGACCAGGAGGGGAGGTCTCGGTGGAAGGGGGCGTGCAGGCGTGTCCGGCGGCGCGGTCGTGCGGATGCACGGGCGGGGGAGCCCACGGGGCGAGCAGGGCGCGCAGGCCCCCCTGCCGGAGAGGTTCCCGGAGGACGGAGGAGCGTGTTCTGGAGTGGGAGAGGAGGGACAGGAGCGCCATGGGGGGATGGGAATTCTGACACGGGCGTCAACAAGCTTGGTTTGCAGCTGGAAGAAGCGACCTCGCGTTTGACTGACAGTGGGATAACTTACTACGTAGTAGTACTACTAGTTCGGAAATGATTTTATCCGTTTGGAATGATCTTTTATACTCCTTGCATTTAGAACATGGTGCATATGGATTTTACAAAAAAAAAAAAACTTTTGATAACTTTAACCAAATTTTTAGAAAAATTGTATTTGTATCTACGACACCAAAATATACATAAGAGCATCTCTTTTTTTGAGAGCACACAAAGCGCGTGCCTTAAATTTATAGAAGAGAGCAAGACAATTTACAAGATGTCTAGCGAGTGCAGGACACTCGAAGACACGCACCCACCACCACTCCTACAAAACGACACGAGGTTATACTCTCACAAAGCGTTGTAAACTACCTCCTCCCCGGTCCATCAACTTCCAATCTCTAAGTTCATCAAGGATCTTCTCCACAAGCTCTTGCGTGTCTACCTGTTGCTCAGTTCTGTTGAACACCCTGGCATTCCTTTGCTCCAAAGTGACCATATCGTGCAAATAACCAGGGTGTCAAAACCATGTTTGTCTTCCTTCGCGAAGCCCGGTCGTTGTTGCATCCACCATTCCAGAAAAGAGTCCGAGCTCGTGGGGCAAGAGATTTGTATATGCAGCTTGTCGAAACAGCCCATCCAAGTACCGCGTGCATAACCACATTGCACCAAGATGTGGTCCACTGTGTCTTCATCCTGCAGACATGTGTAGCAGGCCGAGGTGTGATCTTGTAATCCATGTCGAGCGCGACGATCTGCCGTCCATAGGCGATGTTGTGAGGCAAGCCAAGCAAAGATCTTGCATTTGAGAGGGGCGAGACTTCTCCAAATGGCTACTGCATAGGGGCAAACCGGCAGGCCCTCGCAGAGGCGATTGTAGGTAGACCTGGCAGAATAAGACATGGAAGTCACGCATGGCCATAGGAAGTTGTCAGGCGACTGCTCATCCCGATGCACCAAGGCAATGGCATGTCTCAAGTGCATGAGTTGAAGGAGCGCCATGTGAGAGGATACGAAGGGGACGTCCGGCGACCATTGCTCCTCATTCATTGCCCACTGCACTGTTGATGCAGCGAGTTTCTACCAGCTCAAGAATGAGAGGCGCTATGTCTTGCACAGAGTGGCCATGTATCCATCGATCCTTCCAGAACAACACTTTGTCTCCTCTGCCAACCTCAATGTGCACCAAGCAGTCAAAGACGGCTCTTGCCTCGTGATCAATCATCATTCCTAGCCCTTGCCAAGGCCGTTCAGGCTCGGTGCGTCTCAGCCATTCCCACCTCAGTCACAAGGCCAGCGCCTGAGCTTTCAGATTCTTGACGCTATGACCTCCATACTTCACCGGACGATAGATTCTCTCCCATGCGACCAAGCACTGCCCACCATTGACCTTGTCTTTTCCAGCCCAGAAAAAAGACCGCATCCAGCTATTAATATCTTCAACAACCCATGGAGGGGGCTGCAACACCAGGAGCGGGTGTATCGGCCGAGCAGAGATCACAGATTTTGCGAGGACCAATCTGCCCGCTCTCTGAACGAGTCCTCCATGCCATGCGGGCATGCATTTCCTTACCATGTCAAGTAGTGGCTGCCAGTCTTGCTTCATGAGTTGCTTGATAGCCAGTTGCAAGCCCAGATATCGACACGGGAACTCCGCAAGCTTGCATTGCAGAAGCTCGACAACTCGCTCTTTGTCCTCTTGATCACCATGAATGAGAGAGGCAGTGGATTTCAAGTAGTTAACGTTAAGCCCCAATGCTTCTCTGAATATATCCAGCGCGTGCTTTATGAGGCTGAGGTCGGTGATTGTGGGGTGAATGAACAACGCAACATCATCGGCATAAATGGACACCCTTTGCCAAGCTGAGTTTCCTCTGTAAGCGGATAGCCTCTCTGCTCCAGCGCCCTGCCAATGATCGTGGTCATAGGATCCATGGAAATCATGAATAAAAGTGGCGAGACGGGGTCACCTTGACGAAGACCACAGGCATGCGCAATGCTTCTTCCCCGGCACACCATTCACCAGGATCTTAGTAGTAGCTGATTGGAGCAAGATCGAGACCCACATGATCCACTTATTGCCAAACCCTTTTGCTCTCAGAACCTCAAAGAGAAAAGGCCATGAGAGTGAATTGAATGCTCTCGAGATGTCAAGTTTTAGGAAGACCCCTTTGCATCTTCTCGTAGCAATCTTCCTGGCCACTTGCCGTACCAAGAGAAAGTTATCGTGTAGGTTTCTACCTTTGATGAAAACCGACTGGTTGATGGTGACCAAGTCCTTCATGCTCGGGCGCACTCTGGTTGCTAGTAGCTTTGCGAAATTTTTGGCCATGCTACGTGGCAAGCTAATAGGACGATAGTCGCCTACTTTTCCAGCATCCGGCTTCTCCGGCAGCAGTACTATCAGGGCACGATTCAGCTTGGAAAACCCACGACCGTCTCCCACATAGATCTTGAGCAAGACTGCCATGATGTCCTGCTTGATGATTGGCCATGCTTTTTGAAAGAAAGCACCAATAAACCCATCCGGTCCGGGGGCTCTGTTCGGGTGAAGCTCTTTGATCACTGCCGAAACCTCCTCTTCAGTAAAGATAGCCTCAAGATCTTCGAGGTTTACTGGTTCCATGCCGAGGTAGTTTAGGTCCAAGGTGAACTGCCTTGCATGCGTTGTGCCGATGATGCCTTGGTAAGTCTCAGAAAAGACTTGCTCCATATGATCCGGATTCGTGATCACCTCATCTCCATGCTGGATTAGTGGCATAAAGTTCTTCGCCCTCCTCCCATTAGTGAAGGCCTGGAAGAACTTAGTGTTGGCATCCCCTTCTTTAAGCCATCTGAATCTCAACCGCTGCCTGTCGATAGTACATTGCAGCGAAGCCAACCCTAGCAGAGCTAGCTTTAGTGTGTTCCTGAGCCAACGCTCGAGCTCCGTGAGCTGTCTATGTTCCATAGCCTTGTTGAACCTGAACACAATCCAATTGGCCACATCCATCTGCAACTTAATGTTGCCAGTCTTGCGCTGTCCCCAAGCTTGAAGGGCAGCAGTGGTGTTGTGCAACATCGCATTTAACCTCTGAAAAAGGTACGTAATCCGCTCATCGCATCTCCAAGCCTCCCGCACGACCTCCTCGAAGCCTTCCAACTTGAGCCAAAACATCTCAAATCTGAATCTCTTCTTATGGAAGAAAGGGGCATTGGTAGTTGTCTATGGCATACACCTCTCCATAAGAGCATCTCTAGTAGCAGTCCTATGGCTCTGTTTGTTTGGGCTTTTGCTTCTGTTTCTGCAGCTTTTTCACTTTGGCCCCAAAACCATAAAAACTCCTAAATATGTGTTTTCGAAGCTTTTATGGCTTTTGATGAATCAATATAACAATATTTGGCTCCAAAAACCATAAAATTTTCAAAAGCACCTATTTAGAAGATTTTATGGCCTTTTTGTTAAAGTGAAAAGCTACAGAAGCAAAAGCAGAAGGCCAAACAAACAGGGCCTATATGGCACCAAAAACGATCGGAGCAAAAAAATTAGTCACCACAACTGCTTTTTCGAAAAAGTGACGTCTCCGACAGCTGCCCAGTGGCATATGCACTTTTCATCTCGAATAAACATACATATTGCACACAATAATATCAAATGCAATTTATATGTCCAAAACAAACACAACAATAATTTCATCAATCCACACAATCAAATTAATAATTATTACATAGTTCATCAAATCCACAACATAGGCCACCAATGAAATCAGTCTGAACATCATAGGCCATCATGCGCAATGCGGCTGTGACCTTCTACTCAGTGCTATGACCAAGCATTCTGGTGCAATTCCTCCTTTGCTAAGGACTGATCATGTTGATTCACAGAATTGCAAATGTGGAAAAATAAGTTCATAGACATCCTAAACTGGCATCGAAAGTACCTCTCTAGATAGCGAGGTTTTGGCCCAAAGTAGTTGCGGATCAGTACGCTCGTGCGCCTCTTTCCATTCTCTCCACAAATACTCGCAACCGTAAACGGAACCGTCATGCTTCTACCTCTTGTTTTTTGTACATTGCCAAGATCAACACAAGATCTTCCTCCTCCATGTCAAACTCCTATCCGATGAGGAATCATCACAAAAATTGGAGTCACATGAACTCATCTACAATAGAAACTATCTATCAAGCTCAATCTTAGGTGCATATGCAAAGAAAAGTACAACAAATCTTTTTTACCAAGAATTCCCTCGAACACCTTGTGTGTGGCTAGCCGTGGACAGCCGGCCGAAACTTGGTGGGAAAGACTCCATCGCGGCGGCTGAGAGGCCAGCAGCGGTGCACAAGTGCCCGCTAGTCGACCTCTATACAGTGTGGCCGTGCGCCGACGGCCATACGGGCAGTGGTGGCCTAGGGGTCGACCGAAATCTGCATGGGAGTCCATGGCGATGATGCGGGGTGGGTTTGGGGGAGTCTTTGTGGCAGTGATGACCTATGGGTTTGAAGTGTGATGGCAACAGTGGGAAGGTCCGGCCGGAGGAGGGAATGAAACTAATGGTTGGTTTGGTCGTGTGTGGCTCAGTTTGATTTTGCGGCAACCACCCAAGTTTTATATATTTGTAGCACTTGGTGCCTTCTTTTTAGGTTGTCCAAAAAATGCAGAATTTCTACATAGGGCATCTGTTGGAGAGGCTTTTTTCCTCCAATTGTCCAAAAATGAGATGAAGCCCTGTTATAGGGCTGCTATTGGATATGCTCTAAGAACGTGGCTAGCAACTCATGTTTTCTTGCTAAAATAGTATTCTTTATCTAAACAAAATGGACCCTACGCCCGCTCTTAGAGCTTTCATTGTGGTTCATACTTGTTCAATAATTCTATGTCTATGATGAGCAGTACTTGTTTAACCATATGTCGGAAATGCCCCCTACTTTATGAGTTCAATAAAATGGCCCCCCTTTAGAGTTTCCATTGTGGGTCATACTTGTTCAAAAGAGCATCTATAACCGGAGCCCTCAAGTCATTCTCAAACGTCAGTGCCCGGACAGGAGAGATGAGAAAAAAAGACACCCAATAGACCCCCATCCTCACTTTGTCCTCATATATCTGGATTGTCTGCAAATCCTCGTACCCAACCAATATATGGGGAGGATATGAGGATGTCCGGGTAGTGTGCACATAGGATTTGGCCCACCGCATACCACATTTTCTCTTTCTTTATTCTTTCTTTCATTTCGCTATCTCTTTTCATCTCCACCAATCATATGCATGTGACCGGACATATGGAGAGAAAGTGGGGGGGGGGCATGGATATTTGCATGGACAAATAGAGGCTAAAAGTGGACATGCCTGGACACTGACCGGGCGCATCCACGGATGTCTGAGGGGACAAATTTTCTCATTGTGGTTGTAGATGCCCTGGATCTATGTCCATGATGGGCTATACTTGTTCAACTTTATACCAAAAATCCGCATGCTTTTAGGGTTCAATCAAATGACCCCTGGTCTTAGAATTTACAGCCTATACCAAAAAAATTGAGAGAAAAATGAAAAATTAACACAATAACTCTATGTACATGGTGGGTCATACTTGTTCAAGCTTTAGGTAAATGTTGCAAATGGACAAGGGCGACAATACCATCTAAATAAGCACTACAATATCATTGTGCAAAAAAGCTTGTTTAAGCATAACATTTGCTAAGATGTTTAAATAAGTGGTGTAGCATGTCTAATTTGTTTTTAGTTAGCACGAAGCACTTGCTAAAAGGAAGTAGTATGAGATCGCTTGGCCTTCTTCCAAACACTGTAAATGCTACTTATTGTGTTGGATGTTTGATTTCAAAATCATGGGCGGAGGTTTACATCACGGAGACCCGCATCGGACCCACATTGAGGCGGACAAACCTTTGAGCACTTCGCAGCCGAGCTTGGAGGAGGACAAGGGCAACGTCCCATGGCCATGGTGAACCCTAGAGGCAATAATAAAGTTGTTATTTTATATTTCCTCATTTCATGATAAATGTTTATTATTCACGATAGAATTGTATTAACCGGAAACTTGATACATGTGTGGATACATAGACAAAACACCGTGTCCCTAGTAAGCCTCTACTAGACTAGCTCGTTAATCAAAGATGGTTAAGTTTCCTAACCATAGACATGTGTTGTCATTGGATGAACGGGATCACATCATTAGAGAATGATGTGATGGACAAGACCCATTCATTATCTTAGCATAATGATAGTTCAGTTTTATTGCTATTACTTTCTTCATGTCAAATACATATTCCTCCGACTATGAGATTATGCAACTCCCGGATACCGGAAGAATGCCTTGTGTGCTATCAAACGTCACAACGTAACTGGGTGATTACAAAGATGCTCTATAGGTATTTCCGAAGGTGTTTGTTGGTTTGGCATAGATCAAGATTAGGATTTGTCACTTCGAGTATCGGAGAGGTATCTCTAGGCCCTCTCGATAATGCACATCATAAGAAGCCTTGCCAGCAAAGTGACTAATGAGTTAGTTGCAGGATGATGCATTACGGAACGAGTAAAGAGACTTGCCGGTAACGAGAGTGAACTAGGTATGAAGAAACCAATGATCGAATCTAGGGCAAGTAACATACCGATGACAAAGGGAATAATGTATGTTGTCATAATCGTTTGACCGATAAAGATCTTCATAGAATATGTGGGAGGCAATATGAGCATCCAGGTTCCGCTACTGGTTATTGACCGGAGAGGTGTCTCGGTCATGTCTACATAGTTCTTGAACCCGTAGGGTCCGCACGCTTAACATTAAATGATGATTTTGTATTATATGAGTTATGTGATTTGGTGACCGAATGTTGTTCAGAGTCCCGGATGAGATCACAGACATGACGAGGAGTCTCGAAATGGTCGAGAGGTAAATATTTATATATAGGACGATAGCATTCGGATACCGGAAGTGTTTCAGAGGGTATTGGGTGCATATCGGACTACCGGAGGGGTTACGGAACCCCCGGGAGGTTAATGGGCCACATGGGCGAAAGGGGAAGGGGCACACTGTCGGTTCTATATAAAGCATATCTCTTAGTAGGGGTCCTAATCTAGGCGTCTTGGAGCAATGGTAACACGGACACGGGATTTTACCCAGGTTCGGGCCCTCCCGATGGAGGTAAAACCCTACATCCTGCTTTTGATTATATTGATATGGGTGTAGTACCGGGTACATGTGTCTACTACGAGATTGATCTAATGAATATCCCCGCTATTGACTAGCTTGGCTTCAGTTTATATAATGCACCGGAGTCCTAGGGTTTAGGAGAGTCCTCGTCTTGTGCGCCAAGTCTTGTGAAAACCTCCTTGTATGCGGCATGGGCTGCTTGAAGTGGCTCATGAGTGAACCGCCATGGGGGTCCTCGGATCAATCCACCTGGTCGGGGGACGACGTGGTGAGTACCCCTAGTCCAGGACACCCTCAGTAGCCCCTTGAACCGGTCTTCAAGTTGGGGACGCTCCTCGATTCCTCTGAACTGTTCTTCATCTTTGGTCATAGGTCTTGGAAACTGGTTCAACAAATCTTCCCAACTTCGATCTTGAGGATTGCCGAGCTAAATCTGAAGAGTTCACACGTCGGGTATCCGAGGTGCCCTTTAAGTATTCGGCCTTCATCAATGCCTTGTTATTTTTTATGCCACACCTCGGGTTCGAAGTTTTTCCCGTGTGGTGGTGTCCTCTTGCGTCCGAGCTCCAACGCCGTACTGCATTCGAGGTGTATTTTCACAGCCGAGCTCCAACACCGGACTGCATCCAAGCTCCAACGCCAGACTATATCCAAGCTCCAACGCCGGACTATATTCGAGCTCCAACGCCAGTCTGTATCTGAGGTGTCATAGATCACCTTGGCTCAAAAATTCGAAGGAGTTTCCCGAGCTTAATGCCGGAAATGCCCTGTATGGGAACAACCATTTGTATCTGAGTTTATGTCGGACTACTTCCGAGGTGATATGCCATCTTGGTTTTGGGCTGATTTTTGTGGATATATTTTCTCCATTGGTGCAATTTATTCTCTGTCGAGATATATAGCCTTTTGAGAGAGGGTTTTGAGAAGTCGCTATAATATATTAGCTTGATGCCGGATAAGTCCCAGATGGTACCTATTTTTGTCTGATGTCTACTATGCAACTTTATTCTTGTATACACGTATTGGGCCTCCAAGCGTGGAGTTTTGTAGGACAGTAGCAATTTTCCCTCAAGTGGATGACCTAAGGTTTATCAATCCTTGGGTGGCGTAGGATGAAGATGGTCTCTCTCAATCAACCCTCCAATCAAATACAAGAAATCTCTTGTGTCCCCAACACACCCAATACAATGGAAAATTGTATATATAGGTGCACTAGTTCGGCGAAGAGATGGTGATAAAAGTGTAGTATGGATAGTATATATAAGTTTTTGTAGTGCGAACAATAAAAAACAGCAAGGTAGTAAATGATAAAACGGAGCACAAACGGTATTGCAATAATGAAAAATGAGGCCTAGGGTCCGTACTTTCACTAGTGCAATCTCTCAATAATGCTAACAAAGTTGGATCATATGATTATCCCTCAAAGTGCAATAAAGAATCATTCACGAGTTCCTATTAGCGAAGAACAAAAGATAGAATTTTTTTGTAGGGTACGAGACCACCTCCAAGCTATTCTTTCCGATCAATCTATCCTAGAGTTCGTACTAAAACAACAGCAAGCTATTCTTTCTGATCGATCTAATCAAGAGTTTGTACTAAAATAACACCATATGATGCATATCAACCAACTCTAATGTCACATAGATACCCCAGTGTCACCGTGAGTACCTGTGAGTTAATTATATGATATGTATCAAACAATTTCATATTCATAATACTTAATCCACACAAAGAACTACAAGGAGACCCCAAAGTTTCTATCGGAGAAAAGATAATAAAAACATGCATCAACCCCTATGCATAGATTACCCCAAGGTCACCGCGGGAATCCGCAAGTTGAGTGCCATAACATATATCAAGTGAATCAAAATGATACCCCATTGTCACCACGGGTATTCATATGCAAGACATATATCATGTGTTCTCAGATCTGAACATTCAATCCGACATGACAAAACTTCAAAGGGTAAAGACTCAATTCATCACAACAAGTGTAGAGAGGGGAGAAACATCATATGGTCCATCTATGCTAACAAAGCCCATGATACATCAAGATCAGGACATCTCAAGATCACGCGCGAGAGAGATAAAACACATAGCTACCGGTACAAACCCTCAGCCCCGAGGGTGGACTACTCCCTCCTCATCGTGGTGGACGCTGGGATGATGAAGATGCCCACCGGTGATGACCTCCCCCTCCAGAAGGGTGATGGAACCGGCTCCCGATTGGTTTTCGGTGACAACAGAGGCTTGCGGCGGTGGAACTTCCAATCTAGGGTCTCCCTGAGGGTTTTCTGAATATTTGGGAATTTATAGGGCGAAGAAGGGGTACGGGAGGCCACCGAGGTGAGCACAACCCACCAGGGCGCGCTTGGGGGCCCAGGCGCGCCCTGGTGGGTTGTGCCCTCCTCGGGGCACCCGCAGGTGCTGCTCTGGCCCATTGGTGGTCTTTTGGTCCATAAAAATCCACAAAAAGTTTCGCGATGTTTGGAGAACTTTGATTTCTGAACAAAAAACAACACCACGGTAGTTCTGCTGAAAACAGCATCAGTTTGGGTTAGTTCCATGCAAATCATACCAAAACCATATAAAATTATTGTAAACATGGCATGAATACTTCATAAATTATAGATACGTTGGAGACGTATCAGCATCCCCAAGCTTAATTCCAACTCATCCTCGAGTAGGTAAATGATAAAATAAATAATTTATGAAGTGTGAATGCTAGCAAAGTGCATAAGTTTGATCAATGACAATTTCAATCACTTTTCCTAGCATCATAACAGCAATTCTTTCTTATAAAACTTGTCAAGTTATAGTAGCAACCAATTCACATGTTAAGGTTCAAACGATGAATTCTCTTGAAACTCAACAAGCTATGTTCTCAGTCACCAAGCAATTGCAATTCAACTTATTCAACAGAGTCTAAGTAAGAGCTCCACATAGTCAACCATCATATAGTCTTCTATGATTGCTAACACTCACCGTGTACACACGAGCAAAACGTTTCAACCGAACACATAGAAATATAGGGGCTTATAGTTTCGCCTCCCAACATATTCACCTCAAGGGTGATGTCAACAATAATAACTCATGCTACCCATATTCAACTGGACACATGTGCCTAGATCTTTCCTCACCACATGATTCTTGCCAAAGGAGAAAAATAAAACGGAATAGAGAGAAAAAACTTTGACTCTTTACATAAAAGTAAATACATAAAAGTAAAGATAGGCCCTTCACAGAGGGAAGCGACGGTTGCCATGTGCTTATTTGTTTGTATTCTCAACCCCTTAGTGCAAAAGAACATCACGTTATATTGCCCCTTATGATAGCAACCTTTATTATGCAGTCTGTCGCTTTTATTCTTTGCCATCACAAGTTCGTACAACGCTCAATTTTCTCTTACACTAAATGATCTAACACTTTTAGAAGAAATTTTTATTGACTTATTGCACCGATGGCAACTTACTTGAATGATCTTGCTCAATCCATAGGTAGGTATGGTGGACTTTCAAAACAAGATTTAGGTTTAAGGGTTTTTTTATGTACAAGTAGTATCTCTACTTGGTGCGGAATTTTTGGCTAGCAAAGATAGGGGGCAAGCACCACACGTTGAAGGATCTATGACAATATAACTTCTATGTGAATATGAACAAACATAAATCATTTCATTGTCTTCCTTGTCCAACGTCAACAATTTCGGCATATAATATTTTGATGGGGGCTCACAATCACAAACGATTTCCAAGATAGTGTATTTGCATGTGTAAGTTCTCTTCTTTATACTAATTATTCGTGAATTGCTTGTATGATCAATATTGTGATTGTCAAGCTTCAAAAGCTTTCACTTTCTAAACCCAATGTGAAGCCACTACTAGGCATGATATGAACATGTAATTTCAACTTCATGATATTCAATTCATTCAAAAATTTACTCATAGGATATAAGTGAAGCACAAAAGTAAATGACAAGCTACTCCAAAAAGATATAAGTGAAGATCAAGTGAGTAGTTATGTAAATGGGTAGCTATTTGAGGACTCTCTCTTATTTAAAAACTTTCAGATCTAAGTATTTTATTAAAACAGCAAGCAAAACAAAATAAAATGACATTCCAAGAATAGCACAACTCATGTGAAGAAGCAAAAACTTAGGCTCAACTGATACTAATCAATAATTGTTGAAGAAGAAAGGTGGGATGCCTACCGGGGCATCCCCAAGCTTAGATGCTTGAGACTTCTTGGAATTTTAGCTTGTGATGCCTTGGGCATCCCCAAGCTTAGGGTCTTGTCACTCCTTATTCTCCTCATATCGACATTTCACCCAAAACTTGAAAACTTCAATCACACAAAAGTTAACGGAACTTCGTGAGACAGGTTAGTATGATAAAGAGAAAACCATTTCACTTTGGTACTGTTAAAGACAAGATTCATAATTGTTTCCACACAATTCCTACTGTATCATATCATTTCCACAATTTATATTGATCAATATAAGCCATAGAAACAAGGAAACAAGCAAACTATGCATTGAAAACATAATCTGTCAAAAACTGAACAGTTTGTAGTAATCTGTACTCAAACCATACTTCTGCTACTCCAAAAATTATGAAACAAATATGACCACGTGAGAAATTTGTATATTAATCTTCTTCAAAAATAATCAACTCAAAAGCACTCTTCTATTAAAAGTGAGAGTTATTTTCGTGAGCGCAAAAATTTCTATTTTTCAGCAAGATCAAATCAACTAACACCCAACATGATCCCAAAGGCTTTACTTGGCACTTTATTGAAACAAAAACAATAAAACATGATTACTACAGTAGCATAATCATGTGAACACACAAAACCAGTAGATGAAAGTGTTGGGTTGTTAAGGGGGTCCTGGATTCGGGGGTCTTTAGATGTTTAGCTTAGGAGTTTGGGTCAGGTTGCATGGGCCATACATGATCATGTCGAAGATCATCTACCGTGTCCGGATGGGACTTCTCAACACGTGGACGGCAAGAATAGAGTCCGGAGGTTTTCTTCCATGGCAAACCGACCTTGTAGAATCCATAGATCCCCTCCAGTGTGTATATAAACGGGAGGGGTTAGTCCGTAGAGGGCAACCTTTTGCCATCAGTCGGAATCCTCATAGGCTAGACATCTAGGGCTAGTCACCACGATCTCGAGGTAGATCAACTCTTGTAATCTTCATACTTGATAATCATAATCAAGCAGGAGTAGGGTCTTACCTCCATTAAGAGGGCCCGAACTTGGGTAAACATCGTGTCCCCTGGCCTCCTGCTACCATTGATCCTTAGACGCATAGCTTGCCCCCCCTACTCGAGATCTGCCGGTTTTGACACCGACATTGGTGCTTTCATTGATAGCTCTGCTATGTTGTCTGCTATCTATGGCTCGCCTAATCATCAAAGACAACATCACTTCTGGAGGGTGCCTGGCTTCAGGGCAGACCCTCCAGTTCGACATTTTTACCATGAGGGCACGCGCAGCCATCGAGCCCGCAACTCCCCTCACAGCCGCCAAACACCCTCCTCGCATTGGCCCCAAGTACTCCGAAAAATTGGATCCGGCATATATTTCATCTTTAAACGAACTGCTAGACCGCATCGCCGCCCTGGGGGTCTGTAACATACCAATTTTCCTAAATTAGGATGGTATTAGATCATACATATGCATATCATATTTTCCATGCATTATTTGCTCTTCTGCAATATTCTTTTCATTATGCAACTAAAGGCAATTTATTGGAGTGGAGATAACATGACTTCTCCCCTGTTTAAAAATGTTCATAATGTCAAGAATATTATTTCCAGTTCATCTGTTATGTTCTGGTATTTTTGTTAGTCACCAAAGTATTTTATTTGACTGTTTTGTTGCTGTTTGTGTGGCCTATTGCATAAAAATAATTTTCCAAAATTGCATTAGGTGAGGAACTAGTGTTCATGTAGTTTATTTTAGTAGTATACATTTTACTGTGTGTCTACGTATTTTTTATTTAGTTTTTGTACTGTTGTTTTATTTTTAGTTATTACTTCTATAGTTTTTGTTTTAAAAAGAGAAACACCAGCCAAGCTAGCACTACCCGCGGCCCAGCTCCCGCCGCTGCAGCCCAGTTCCCCACCCGCAGCCCACTTCCCGCGAAGCGGTATGCAGCAGCGCTGCCCATGCCCGACCCGCATCGCTCCAGCCGCTGACAGCGGGACCCACTCGCGCCCCTGTTCGTCCCCTCCATCGAGCCAGACACCGCGCGCATGCACGCCAAGGCCGAGCCGGATCGTTCCGCGCCTCTGGTCGATCCCGTGCCCTCCAAGGACGCCGCACGCGAGGACAGATCCTAGAGGAACCCTACCGCATACCTTTCCCCGTCTTCTGTTGCCACAAGCGTGAGCTAGGGCGAAACGGATCTCGCCAGAGGAGCTCGAGACCACCGCCGTTCGCCGGTCATTGCTGCCGCCGTAAGGACCTGCAGAGCCGCACCACCTACTCCGTTCGACCCCTCTCCCTGTTGTGCACACGTCTGACACTCTGGGTTTGCCCAACTCGCTGCAGAGCGAGAGAAGCAGGCCGACCCGCCGCCGCCGGAGCACGCCGTGTTTCACCTCGTCGCTGTCGCCTACAGAGGGAGCAACGCTGCCGTGGAACACCACCACCACCTCCTCCACTCACCGCCGCATCCTCCTGTCACTTCCCCCTCGCCGAAGAGTCGCCAGAGAAGCGCCGCCGCCGACGCCCGAGACCGCCGCCGCCGTCCTCTGTTCTCTGGTGAGCACTCATGCACAGAGTAGGCTTCGGCCAATCGGCTGCTGCCACGTGGCACTTTGCTACAGGAACAGCACGGGAGTTCGCTACAGGACCAGGAGATTTCTGTTTCTTTTTGTTTTTCACAGATTTTCATCCAACATTCTTTTAGCTATATCTTTTATTCTATAAGTCCAATTTAGGTAATTCTTTTTCCTGTGATCTCACAAAAACCAGCACATTATCACAGTACCGACTTTGCACATGTTTGCACTATTCAAATTTGAATTCGTCCGAATTTGAAATAAACCTTCCGGAGACCGTAACTCTTAAACCGATTATCGGAATCGAGTGATTCTTTTTGTGTTGTGACCGTAGTGCAATTTAGGTGCTGTTAAGCTTCTGTTGTTGAGTTTTAAAATTGATTTTCTTGCTGTTGGTTTTGTTTTGGTTCTTTTCGTGTTCCGGTGACTGATTTGTTGAATTGTGTGAAACGTGTAGATTGTCCGGAGTGCGACACGAACTATTGTCAGGAGTGTGACCTTCTGAACCAGAACCAAGGCAAGTTACATGTTGATCATCCTTTACCTATTATTTTCTATGCATGTAGTTATATCACACTATGAATATATGCATGTATAGGATTACTATATTATTTTTGCTATGATGTTGAGCTATCTTCCCGTCTTTTGCAAATCATGGTAGTTGTAGTTTGCTATGCTTTGTAGACGGGGGTGGTTCGTGTATACATTGAGTGTATGTGAGGATTATATATATATAACAATTGAGTAGTAACTTAGGATTTAACTCACCTCTGGACGGAAGTGGTATTGCTTGGTGTTGAGGGAAGGCATCATGGGGTCTTGCACCTTTTCTAAGGCCTTGCGCCCATGAGAGTGCACCCTAAGTGGAATGCCGCCCAGGTTCAAAAAGATCAGACAGACTTAGTGACTAGTAGATTCCATGTGCGGCCACTGGCTATATGGGCTCTGGCTTAGTTGATCAGTTGTTGGAACCCTTGCCCAGACAGTGTCGACAAATGTAGCTTATGTAGGTGGGATGTGGCCGTCAGGTGGTTAAGGGAACCTCTTCTGAAAGACTTTGTCTCAATCTTCGGATTGGGTCCAGTGGGTAAAGCGTACTAAACTCTACAGAGTATTAAATCTAATCATGATTAGCCGTGCCCCCGGTTATGGGTAAATTTGAGCCACTATGCCATTATAGTTGTTGGATGATCTTGACAGATGTGACACTTAATAATATTTGTGGGCAACTTAATAAAGGGTAGGTTGGAGTTGATTTTGCCAACTCAACCTTGTGTATTTAATTGTAGTAATAAAAGAACTAAATAAATTATTTGACTATTAGGTAGTTATTAGGATAAAATCAGCTTTATGCAAAAATAAACCCTCAAGCCTTCCTTTGTTGTACTATGCATATACTTGTAGGTCTGCTATTATTACTCCTGTGTAACTTGCCAATACATTCAAAGTATTGACCTATATGGCTGCAACGTCTCATGTTGCAAGATATTCAGACGAAGAGTAAGGTACCGTTAGGGTCGCGAGTCTGCACTCAGCATCGCCAGTGGGCTATGATGGGACTCATCGTTATTTGCTGCTACATTTCCGCTGTTTGATTGAATAAAGCTAGCCAAGTGCTATGCAGATTGGTTTATTTTATATATTCTGGATCATACGATGTAATAAGTGATGCACTTGCTATTCTGGTATTCATCTATACTGTGTGTGCTAGCGAGTTCGATCCAGGGACTAGCACGGTAAGCACAGAGACTCAAATCCTTTGAGATTTGGTCGTTACAGGGTCTCAATGGACTATGATTGGATCGGGCTCTAGCCCGACCAGAGGGAAATCAACCACCCACCGGTCACCCACTTCGTGGCAATAGTCGAGGAACCGGCCACCGACGACTCCCCCTCCCATATTGAGGACCAAGTATGTTCGGGTCCCCGAATCTCCTGAGCTAGATATTTTCCCTTTAGAAGGGACTTTACTCCCGTCGGACTATGGCTTAATGGCACGGTCGCAAGAGCCCTCGCACCTAGCCGGACCCGACCAGTCACTGCAGAAGCCATACCGGCTCCGAACACGGACGTGGGACAGGATCCAAAATTAAATCCACCCACCCACCACAATCTATACTCTTCAAGAAACTCAGGTCCCCAAGATATATATGACCTGATGTATGTACCTTAGCAGCCCCATGAAATGGTCCACCACTTTTGGGCCAGATTCCTGCTTGTTAAAGACAAGATCAAGGACTGTTCGAACGATGATGTAGTTTTGGTCTTACACCGTAACTGCACAGATGAGGGGATATTGAATGCCCTCGACCGCCGCCACATACAGAGCTTCACGGAGTTATCGCATATAGTACAAACTATTGTGCAATGAAAAGCATATGGAGGGCCCAGAAAACTCAACTGGAGCCCGCTACCTCGACGTAGAGTGCGGCCCGGGCTAAAAGAATATACCCCGGCAGGTCACCCGACAATCGGGCTACGGGCAGGAAGAACAAGCCCTTCATGGGACATAGGTCCATCCTTGACGAACTATTGGACAAACCCTGCCCAATCCATACTACTCTACACGTAGTCCCAACCAATAGCCTCCGGGCATGCTGGGTACTCTAACAGGTAGCAAAAAGTGGAGAGTAAATCCTCACCACAACCCTTGAAGGATATTCACCGGAGAAGGACAATTTTAACGTCCCGACAGTCTTTGAGACTTTCTCCTCTAACAACCGGCGCAAATGGGCACTCCGCGACCTCGCTGAAGTCCATCAAGTTACCGAACTGATCCCATGGAACGAAACGACAATAACCTTTATGGCCGAAGATGAACCAAAGGCTCGGTCCGTTCGAGCACCTGCCGCCTTGGTACTAAACCCCATTGTTGATCGTTTCCGGCTAACCAAAGTGCTCATGGGTGGAGGTAGTAGACTTAACCTCATCTATGAGGACACGCTCGATAAGATGCAGATGGATAGGTCACGCATCGAGCAAAGTCACACCACGTTTCGAGGTATCATCCCCAGTCAAGAGGCACACTGCTCGGGAAAAATCAAACTGGATGTGGTGTTCGGCACACCTGAGAACTATAGACCTGAAGAGCTGTTTTCCATGTGGGCCCCTTTAACAGTGGGTGTCATGCTATCCTCGGCCGAGACGCCTTCTCATGATTTCAAGCCATACCCCATTACGGGTACATGAAGCTCAAAATGCCCGGCCCTAATGGAATCATAACAATCTCAAGCGACCCAGACAAAGCTCTCCGTGCCGAAAACAAGACCGCATCCTTGGTTCTGGAGGCACTGTCTGAAGCCCTAGCGGCAAAAGAATTAACCACCCTACGAGCTATGGTGGATAGGGACGACGTGATCCTTGATAAGAGATCCAGGTCCACCTCTTTCAAGGCAGCCGAGGAAATAGTAAAATTCCAAGTACACCCAACGGACCCTAATAAAACAACATCCATTGGGGCACAGCTAGATCCGGCAGTAGACGCCGCCCTACGCGCATTCTTGTGCAAGAATTGGGATATCTTCACCTGGCATCCTTCAGATGCCCGACATCCCACGAAGACTAGCCGAGCACAGTCCCAATATAATTAAGGGATTTAAACCCGTGAAGCAGACACTATGGAGATTCTCCGAACCCAAATGTCAAGCTATGGGGGAAGAACTAGCCAAGTTACTAGAGGTTGGGTTCATTAGGGAAATCAAACATTTGGATTGGCTAGCCAATCTAGTTATGGTCCCTAAAAAGGACAAATCATGGCGCCTGTGTGTCAACTTTAAGGACCTCAACAAGGCCTACCCCAACGATCCTTTCCCATTGCCCCGTATTAACCAAATTATCGACGCAACTGTAGGACACGATTCATTGTGTTTCCTCGATGCCTATTCTGGATACCATCAGATTAAGATGAAGGAATCGGACCAGGCTGCATCCGCATTCATCACCCCTTACGGTCCCTTCTACTTCAACACTATGCCCTTTGGACTCAAAAATGCCGGGACTACCTATCAGCGCATGATTCAAACATGCATGTGAAAACAAATAGGAAAAATGGTCGAAGCATACGTGGACGATGTGGTCATTAAAACAAAACACATCGAGTCACTGGTAGATGATCTTCGCCTTACCTTTGACAATCTCCGAGCATACGACATCAAGCTTAATCCGAAAAAATGTATCTTCTGAGTCCCAGCCGGAAAGTTGCTGGGGTTCATTGTTTTCCATAGAGGAATTGAGGCAAACCCAGCAAAGATCCAAGCCCTGTCACAATTGGCCATGCCAACAGACCTAAAGCAGGTCCAGAAACTAGCTGGTTGCGTTGCGGCTTTAAGCCGATTTATCTCCAAATTAGGAGAAAAAGCATTGCCATTATACAAGCTACTGCGCCGTACTGATAACTTCAAATGGACGGACGCAGCCACAACCGGATTGGAAGAAATAAAGGCCCTTCTCACAAGCAAGCCAATCTTGGCCACACCTGGCATTGGAGAGCCTATGTTATTATACATCTCGGCAACTAACCAAGTAGTTAGTGCCGTCCTTATCGTCGAGAAAGGGGAGGAGGGACATAAATTCCCCACTCAAAAACCAGTTTATTATGTATCGGAGGTCCTTACACCTTGTAAATCCTGATACCCGCACTATCAGAAGATAGCCTACATAGTCTTCATGGCGTCTCGCAAGCTTCGTCACTACTTTCAAGAGTGTTCGGTCACAGTGGCATCCGAGGTACCACTAAATGACATAATTAATAACAGAGACGCCACTGGCCGCATAGCAAAGTGGGCCATTGAGATATTACCGTTTGAAATCATATACAAGCCACGTCGGGCTATTAAATCCCAAGTATTGGCTGACTTTATAGCCGAGTGGATGGAAGCCGAACTCCCTAAAGAGTACAACTCATACTCTAATTGGGTCATGTACTTCGACGGCTCCAAAATGCTGGCCGGACTGGGGGCTGGCGTAATCCTCACATCCCTCACTGGGGACACAGTCTGTTACGTATTACAGATCATGTATACGGACTCTAATAATGTAGCCGAATACGAGGCGCTACTGCAGGGTCTTCGCATGGCTGTCTCCATGGGCATACAACGTTTGGAGGTGCGCGGGGATTCGAACCTCGCAATCTCACAGGTCAGCGGAGAGTTCGACGCGAAGGACCCAAAAATGATGGCATACCGAAATTCCATATGAAAGCTGCCAGCTCGGTTCGACAGACTTGAGTTCCATCATGTCGCCCGAGAAAGTAATTAGGCAACTGACATACTAGCTTGTATGGGTGCTAAACATGCCCCCGTGCCACCCAAAACCTTCGTGGAATGGTTATTTGAGCCATCTATGGTGTGGCAGGGTGAGAGCGGAGAAGGCAACATAGACCTGGTTACACCCCCAACTGCTGAACATAATGCGGACAACGTCGGGGGTTCGGATATCGAGATAACACCCTCTGCTCATGAGATCATGGCGGTTATCGCTCCTTGGACTGAACCTTATTTGGCCTACCTTAATAGGCAAGAGCTCCCCGATGATCAAAATGAGGCGCGATGCATAGTTCGGTGCTCCAAAGCCTTCAAAGTACATGAAGGCGAACTATATAAAAGAAGTACAACCGAAGAGGAGGGAAGGCAGCTCTTGGCAGAGATACATGCCGGTCTCGACGGTCACCATGCCGCAGCCTGCGCCCTTGTAAACAAGGCGTTTCGGACATGTTTTTTCTGGCCTTCAGCTCGAGCTGACACGCAAGACCTCATCCAACGTTGTGTGGGCTGTCAACTCTTCGCCAATCAGAGCCACATGCCTCCCACTGCATTAAGAACAATCCCAATTACATGGCCCTTTGCGGTCTGGGGGCTTGATATGGTCGGACCCCTTAAAGGGGGAAGCCACAAAAAGAAATACTTACTGGTCATGGTGGATAAATTCACTAAATGGATAGAAGCCAAACCAGTCAAAACAACTGAGGTCGGACCAGTGATCGGTTTTATATCAGGCGTAGTCCACCGTTATGGTCTCCCGCACAGTATCATCACTGACAATGGCTCTAACTTCACAACTGATGAGGTGAAAACCTGGTGTGCTAAGTTGGGATTAAACTCGACTATGCATCCGTATACCACCCGCAAACGAACAGCCAAGTCGAGTGGGCCAATGGTCTGATTATGAGTGGTATTAAACCTAGATTAGTATGCTCTTTACGAGAATCGGATATGCACTGCGTTGAGGAACTCAATCCGTACTCTGGGGACTCCGGACAATGCCCAATCGAACGACCGAATACACCCCCTTTTTATGGTGTACGACGCAGAAGCCGTATTGCCCTGTGATATTATTCATGACCCACCTAGAGTGCACATGTACGAAGAGAAAGAAGCCGAACTAGATTGGCAGGACGACCTGGATGGACTTGAAGAGGAGCGCGGTGTAGCCAAGGCCCGTTTCGCATTCTATCAACAACACCAGGCGTTACCAAAGCAGAGAAGTATGGGCTAAAACATATAATGTCAGAGAACTTGTTCTATGCCTCCCGGAGAAGAAAAAGGATAACCCCAAACCCAAATGGGAGGGCCCCTTCATTATCGATGAAGTCCTTACTGGAGGAGCCTATTACCTTCGCAATGCGGAGGATAACCGCCTTGAGCCGAACCCATGGAACACCGCCCGGCTCCGAAGATTTTATGCATAATTCGGCCTCCTTATGTCTAAGTTAAAATTAGGTTTTTTCCATTTTCTCTTTCTTTTTCCTCTCTTTACCCCTCCCTCCTTATATTGTATGTCCGGATAAACTGCATTGTTGGGGGTACGCATCTTTAAGTGTACACATCCCACCATACATGGGGGCTTCTTTTAAAAGAAGAATTTTATTACAAAGCTTCCAAAGCTTCTGGTATCCGTACTATCTGTTGTTTCTGCCATTTTATGCACATCTATGACTTAAGTGTTTGCCAAGCTGGGTTGCCTCACTCCTGTTGTCGGTGTCAAAACCAACGGATCTCGGTTAGGGGGTCCCGATCTGTGTGTCTAAGGCTAATGGTAACAGGAGGTAAGGGACACAATGTTTACCCAGGTTCGGGCCCTCTCGATGGAGGTAAAACCCTACTTCCTGCTTGATTGATATTGATGATATGAGTGTTACAAGAGTTGATCTACCACGAGATCATAGAGGCTAAACCCTAGAAGCTAGCCTATGATGATTATGAATGTTGTGTTCGTCCTCATACAGACCGAACTCTCCAGTTTATATAGACACCGGAGAAGGCTAGGGTTTACATGGAGTCAGTTACAAGGAAGGAAATATAATATCCGAATCGCCAAGCTTGTCTTCCACGCAAAGGAGAGTCCCATCCGGACACGGGACGAAGTCTTGAGTCTTGTATCTTCATAGTCCAACAGTCCGGCCAAAGTGTATAGTCCGGCTGTCCGGATACCCCCTAATCCAGGACTCCCTCAGTAGCCCCTGAACCAGGCTTCAATGATGATGAGTCCCGCGTGCAATTTGTCTTCGGCATTGCAGGGCGGGTTCCATCTCCGAATACTCCAAAGTAATTGTCGAACACTTAAACCGTGTCCGGATTTGCAAGATGATCTTCGCATACCACCGTAGAGAGAATAATATTTCACAAATGTAATTTGCTGACAACTTTAGACAACATGACACGACACTATGGTCGGGTCATTATTCGAACCATTTTCCCACAACCAGCCATAGCACGCGCCATCTTTCATGGCGCTTGGGAAACAAGCGACCCTCAATGGGCAAGTGGGGAGGCGCACCGCTTTCGTCACCTCTATAAAGGGATAAGAGTTCCCCATTTTCACCCATGCTTGCTTCTTCCTCCGCTAATCCATTCTTGCCTCCTCGAGCTCCAGCGCCCTAGTCCATGCCTTCTCCGCACAGCCAAACATGTCCGGAGCAAGAGGCAAGTGGGTGGCCTCCACCGTGAAGGAGGAGCATATTGCGAAGCTTCGGGCGGCCGGATACTTGGCCGTAGACACATCGCACCGGCTACCGGATGTAGGGCAGATCATTCCAACTCCGGAACCCCACGAGAGGGTCGTGTTCCTCGCCCACTTCGTCCGTGGACTGGGATTTCCACTTCATCCCTTCGTCCGCGGGCTCATGTTCTACTACGGGCTAGATTTCCATGATCTAGCCCCAAATTTCGTCCTCAACATCTCGGCGTTTATTGTCGTGTGCGAGGCCTTCCTCCGCATCAAGCCTCACTTCGGCTTGTGGCTACGAACTTTCTGCGTGAAGCCGAAGATCGTGAGCGGCCAGCAAGCAGAGTACAGAGGCGCCATGGTGGGCAAGATGCCTAACGTTTCCTGGCTTGACGGCTCCTTCGCGGAGACCGTGAAAGGGTGGCAATCGGGGTGGTTCTACATCACCGAGCCACGCGGCGCCAACTAGGCGGCGGCCCCCAAGTTCTGATCCGGAATTCCCATGCGGCTCACCTTCTGGGAGAAGAAGGGCCTGGCCTGGGGCGAGCCTGCGGAGCTGACTGGACTTCAAAACTATATCAAAAGTATGATTGACAAGAACATCAAGCTTGTTAACGTGGTCCAGGTCATGCTCGTCCGCCGAATTCTTCCGTGCCAAAGACGGGCTTTTAATCTGTGGGAGTTCGTCCCAGCCAAACATCGGACACTCCGAGAGCTCTATGGCATGACACTTAAGGACGCACGGAAGGTGCTGTTTAAGGGTACCGAAACACCTCCTCCCACGTCCGAGGACCGCGGACTCCACGCCGAGCAGTCCCCCCGTCCGGTGAGTTTTCTAACCATCACCAGGTGTAGCTTCCCCAGCATACTCATGGGAAGATGCTAAGTTATCGTGCGTACTTAATCAGGAGTACGTGAAGATGGTGAAGCGGATTGACTGTCCGGCTCCGCTGCCAGAAGGTCCGGCGACCGCTCTCCTGACGGAGATGCTAGTCCCGGCGCCATACAAGGTGCCAGAAAAGAAGGCCTGAAAGAAGGTCCCGGGGACCAGGAAGGGTCTCCTGTGCAAGGCCGTATAGGATGCCTCGTCCGAAGACGACGAGGCACATTCCTCCCATGAAGGGGAGGAGGAGAAGGAGAAAGAGAGGGCCGCCCCATCCGAGGAGGCCGAAGGGTCTAAGAGGGCGGCCCAGGGGACCAGGAAGGGTCCCCGGCGCAAGGCCGTCATAGGCTCGTCGTCCGAGGACGACGAGGAAGATTCTTCCCACGGAGGCGGGGAGGATCATGAAGAAATGCCACCTCCCCGCACTGGGGAGGAGAAGAAGAGGAAAGCCACCCCAGAGAGGGAGGCTAGGACACCCAAGAAGGGAAAGGTGTCCCTGCCGGATTATTCCACCACGGCTGCCTATAGCGATGAGGAGTGGCTGCCTAGGGGGAAGCCCCTAGTAAGATCATAAGTATCCGCACTTCTGTTGTATTTTAGTGCGATTTCATTTCATAGCCTGTTATAACGCCGAACATGCATATGCAGTCTGGCCAGGGCCCATCCCAAGGTATCTTCATCGTATGGGTCTTTGAGCGATTTGGTGATGAATTCGCTTCCAACGGCCAATTCCCCTCGGCCTGCGGATGACACAGAGGTGTTATCCCAAAGGCTCCATGAGCAAGGGGAGGCGATTCCGGAGATGCCTCAAGGTGAAACTCGAGACGCCGGGCTCACGGGGCGAAAGATCCCCATGAACTGTGCCGATGGGAGCCGCAGTAAGTCAGGCTCCCAACCGGATACTATATTGGAGCCTCCAGAGGCTCCGGATTCAGGCAGGCAGCCCCTCGCTAAGGAGGGTGAGCCATCCGTGCCGATGACTTCCGCTACGCTAGGGGCGCCGGATAGTCTGCTGGAAGCGCTTCGCGATGCTTCCATGGACGAAGAGCACCGCACTCTTATGAGTGTGGTGATTCAGAAGGTTCTGTCCGCCTAGAGCGGACTAACCAAAGCCTGCACCAGCCTCCTAACAGGCTTTGAGGTAAGTAAAAAGTGAGAAGTTATCACCCGATAGGTAGTAGCCCCTGATACTCTATTTGGTGTGTGGAACGAAAAGCCAAACAAAGGGTCGATTATAATTCGTAGGAGTTTAACATAATGTGTTCATGTGAGTAAACATGTGGCACTAGTTGCCGCTGCTGCCCGTACAACGGAAGTCTCCGGACTCAAGCGGGACTTGGAGCAGGCCCAGGGGGAGCTCGGCCTCACGAAGAGGCAGCTCGAAGAAAACAGAGGTGAGTAATACCCCATTCACCTATCACAAAGGATAGAAAAAATTGGTGACCCTAAGAAAGTGTCATGATTTGGTAATAGGGGCCACGACCGAAGTGGCGTCCCTGAAGAAGACACTATCCGAGGCCAAAGAGAAGGTGGCCATGGAGCGTATTGAGTGCAAAAAGCAGAATGCTAGGGTGGGCGAGGTACAACAAGAGCTCTAGGAGCTCGGCAAGAAGTTCGAGTTCTTGGAGCATGACTTCAAGACGAAGGAGTCTGAGCTTGCGAAGGCCCTTTTGAGCATGAAATACGCCAAGGCCGAAGCCGAAAAAGCCCAGCAGGAAATCCAAGCGTCCAAGAAGATAGCGGTGGGTAAGACATTCTTTATGCAAAGCAAGCATGTGGAGGAGGCATTTCTTTTACTTACCCGGATTCGGAGCTCTCCAGGGGCATTCACAGATCTGCCACGCAGCGTATCTGATGCTGCGGAGTTCTATCGCGCCGAGGAGGGGAGCTCAACGGAGAAGCTGTTCTGGTCCCAGTATGCTGGAGCCGAACACTCGGTGCCTCTGAGTGACCAACTGAAGCAGTTGGTTGAACTCCACAGGGTGGCTGAAGTGGCTATGAAAGGTTTCATAGTCCGGCTGTGGCCTGGTGAGCCCTTGCTCGCCAGCTACTTCGGCTTGATAAAGCGGATGGTGAATGCCTGTCCGCGGCTGGAAGTCATCAAGCGGTCCGTTTGCATTGAGGGTGCCCGCCAAGCCTTTTCTCATGCGAAGGTGCATTGGGGCAAGCTGGACGCGGAGAAGCTGGTGAAGGATGGACCGCCCGATGGCAAGGCGCATTGGTATCCAAAAAAATATTATGATGGCGTTATGAAACACGCTCGTCTCGTGGCCGATGAATGTACCAAGGACACGATCTTGGAGTGAATTCACTTCTGTCATTGTTGTAATATAAAGACGAAGTTACTTGTGCTATATAGCGCTGTTTGATTTAAAATATTACCTTCTGTGCGGCTGTTTATAAAATTCTGAAAGTAGGCCAGTCGTCGGCTTCCGCCCCCACATAACTATTACTGGGGTGTTGGTGGAAAACCCATACACTCTTTATCCAAATATTTGGTCCCTAAAGGAGCTGTCTAGCGCAGCGAACAAGGCAATCAGACTATGCGGCTTTATAACCTTCACTTAGCCATAGAAGTCTACAATTTTAAACTTCGGCGAAGCCCCTAGAATTTGGAAGGCCGAATTGGGGCGCGATATACGCCTAAATCGGACGAGGCCGATTCCTCGCCTAAAGCAGAAAAATCTTTAAGGATTTTAAAACCTCTCGAACAGCGACCAGCTCTCGCCACATCATGCCGGTCAGTTTTCAGCTTTCTCTACTGAGGTGCTCGTCCGAGAACCGGGACACAATCGCAGTAGTTCTCCCTGCGCTACCATAGCCGATATAACGGAACATAAGGTACCAAAACAAGGGAGCCGGGCTAACCCAACTATTGACCCAAGACATGATTCGGAGCTGATGCATGTAGTGCTATAAGTTCGGGGTGCCGTACTATTGAAAGTGTTCGGACTTATCTTGCCATATTACGGGGCACCATAAGAAGCCCCTGGCAAACTAAACATACCAAAGTGTACGGATGCGATAGTAAATAAACATTTATAGAAAAAATGTGCAGATAGGAATAATAAGCTGACGCTGTATATAATCTCCCATTGAAGTATAATACGTCTAAGTGTATGTTTACAATGAATGCATTAAGCAGAGATAAATATGACTATTTGACATGTCTATCCAAGGGCAGGCCGCATACATGTATATAAAACATGTATTAACGACCGTGAATAGATTCCACCTGGGTATTCCCTTTGTGCATGACGCCTTTTGCCTCCTTGGATTTCGCTCCTGTGAAAGTCCGATGATTCGGCTCTTTTGGAGAGGCTGCCCGAAAGCGGGTCCCTGAAAGATGAAGGGGGTTATTAAAGTGTGTTGCGGCTGACCCGCACTATTGACTGTGCCACTATTGCGCCTCCGCCTATGCCCATGGTATTTTGAGTGCGTAATTATGTACGCGCGGCACGAATGCTTCCTTAATGGGAGTGGAGCGGAGGCCGGACTGCTAGTCGCGCTCTTGATGTGCCTGGCGATCCTGTTGCAGGGTACTTCGGACTCGCTTGACGGTGTTCGGAGTTGTTGTCGCCGGATTGGTGGTTTGCCGGGGGAAGCCGCTTTGTACTTCTGCCGCGAGAGCTGCAGTATGTTCTTATGTACGGAGACAGCGGTCCATGTTTCCATTGACTGTTATGACCCCGCAAGGTCCTGGCATCTTGAGCTTAAGGTATGCATAGTGTGGCACCGCATTGAATCGAGCGAATGCGGTTCGTCCGAGTAGTGCGTGATAACCACTGCAGAAAGGGACGATGTCGAAGATTAACTCCTCGCTTCGAAAGTTATCCGGAGATCCGAAGACCACCTCCAGTATTACAGAGCCCGTGCAACGGGCCTCTACCCCTGGAATTACACCTTTAAAGGTAGTTTTGGGGGGCTTGATCCTTGAAGGGTCGATGCCCATTTTGCGCACTGTGTCCTGATAAAGCAGGTTCAGGCTGCTGCCTCCGTCCATAAGGACTCGTGTGAGGTGAAATCCGTCAATGATTGGGTCTAGAACCAATGCGGCCGAACCGCCGTGACGGATGCTAGTAGGGTGATCCCTACGATCAAAGGTGATCAGATAGGCTGACCATGGGTTGAATTTTGGGGCGACTGGCTCCATCGCATAGACGTCCCATAGTGCTCGCTTCTGTTCCCTTTTGGGGATGTGGGTAGCGTAGATCATGTTGACCGTTTTCACCCGGGGAGGGAATTTCTTCTACCACCCCCCCGTGTTCGGACGCCGAGGCTCATCGTCGTCGTCGTTGTGTAGCCTCTTGTCCTTGTTCTCGGCAGTTATCTTGCTGGCCTGCTTAAAAACCCAGCAGTCTCTGTTAGTGTGATTTGCTGGCTTATCCGGGGTGCCGTGAATTTGGCATGAGCGGTCAAGTATGCGGTCTAGACTGGACGGTCCCTGATTGTTTCTTCTAAACAACTTTTTCCGCTGACCGGATTTTGAGCCACTGAATCCGGCATTGACTGTCGTGTCTTCAGTGTTATTGCCATTGTTCCGACGCTTATGTCTATTATGCTGTGGCTTGCCGTTATTGTCGCGGATGTCTGAAGTGCCTGAGTTTATTGGCGTGGTGCTGCTGCGAGCCAACCAGCTATCCTCGCATGTGCAAAAGCGTGTCATGAGTGTCGTGAGGACCGCCATGGATTTTGGTTTTTCCTGGCCAAGGTGCCGGGCAAGCCACTCATTGCGGATATTATGCTTAAAGGCCGCCAGGGCTTCGGCATCCGGACAGTCGACAATTTGGTTTTTTTTAGTTAGGAACCGAGTCCAAAATTTTCTGGCTGACTCTCCGAGCTGTTGGGTAATGTGTCTCAAGTCATCAGCATCCGGTGGTCGCACGTATGTGCCCTGGAAATTGCTGAGGAAAGCGTCCTCCAGGTTTTCCCAACTGCCAATGGAATTTGCCGGCAAGCTATTTAGCCAGTGCCTGGCTGGTCCTTTGAGCTTAAGGGGAAGATACTTGATGGCGTGTAGATTGATACGTCTCCAACGTATCTATAATTTTTGATTGTTCCATTCTATTATATTACCCCTTTTGGATGTTTATGGGCTTTATTTTACATATTTATATCATTTTTGGGACTAACCTACTAACCGGAGGCCCAGCCCATATTGCTGTTTTTGTGCCTATTTCAGTATTTCGAGGAAAAGGAATATCAAACGGAGTCCAAACGGAATGAAACCTCCGGGAGCGTTATTTTTGGAACGAATTTGATCCGGAGAGCCTGGAGTGCAAATCAAGAAAGCTCCGAGGGCCCCACAAGATAGGAGGCCCCCCCTAGGGCGTGCCCCCTATCTCGTGGGCCCCTCGGGCGTCCACCGACGTACTTCTTCCTCCTATAAATACCTACAGACCCCGAAAACATCCAGGAGCACCACGAAACACAATTTCCACCGCTGTAACCTTCTATATCCGCGAGATCTCATCTTGGAGCCTTCGTCGGCACTCAGTCGGAGGGGGAATCGACCACGGAGAGCTTCTACATCAACACCATAGCCCCTCCGATGAGTTGTGAGTAGTTTACCACAGACCTACGGGTCCATAGTTATTAGCTAGATGGCTTCTTCTCTCTTTTTGGATCTCAATACAATGTTCTCCCCCTCTCTTGTGGATATCTATTCGATGTAATCTCGTTTCGTGGTGTGTTTGTCGAGATCCAATGAATTGTGGGTTTATGATCAAGTTTATCTATGAGTAATATTTGAATCTTCTCTGAATTCTTTTATGTATGATTGAGTTATCTTTGCACGTCTCTTTGAATTATCAGTTTGGGTTGGCCTACTAGATTGATCTTTCTTGCCATGGGAGAAGTGCTTAGCTTTGGGTTCAATCTTGCGGTGATCTTACCCAGTGACAGAAAGGGTTGCAAGACACGTATTGTATTGTTGCCATCAAGGATAACAAGATGGAGTTTATATCATATTGCATGTGTTTATCCCTCTACATCATGTCATCTTGCTTAAGGCGTTACTCTGTTCTTATGAACTTAATACTCTAGATGTAGGCAGGAGTCGGTCGATGTGTGGAGTAATAGTAGTAGATGCAGGCAGGAGTCGGTCTACTTGTTATGGACGTGATGCCTATATACATGATCATGCCTAGATAATCTCATAACTATGCGCTTTTCTATCAATTGCTCGACAGTAATTTGTTCACCCACCGTAATACTTATGCTATCTTGAGAGAAGCCTCTAGTGAAACCTATGGCCCCCGGGTCTATCTCTTATCATATTTGCTTTCAATCTACCTTTATTTGCATCTTTACTTTTTGCATCTATACTACAAAATACCAAAAATATATTATTATCTCTCTATCAGATCTCACTTTCGCAAGAGGCCGTGAAGGGATTGACAACCCCTTTATCGCGTTGGTTGCGAGTTCTCAGTTTGTTTGTGTAGGTGCATGGGACTTTTGAGGAGCCTCCTATTGGATTGATACCTTGGTTCTCGAAACTGAGGGAAATACTTACGCTACACTTGCTGCATCACCCTCTCCTCTTCGGGGAAAACCAACGCAAGCTCAAGACGTAGCAAGAAGGATTTCTGGCGCCGTTGTCGGGGAGGTCTTCGCTCAAGTCAATACATACCAAGTACCCATCACAAACCCATCTCCCTCGCATTTATATTATTTGCCTCTCGTTTTCATCTCCCCCACTTCACCCTTGCCGTTTTATTCGCCCTCTCTTTCCCAATCTCCTCCTCTCTTTTTGCTTGCCGTTTTTTTGTTTGATCGTGTCTTGTATTACTTGTTGCCATGGCAGAAGATAATACCAAGTTGTGTGACTTCTCGAATACCAATAATAATGATTTCCTTAGTACTCCAATTATTCCTCTTAATGATGTTGAGTCTTGTGAAATCAATGCTGCTTTGCTGAATCTTGTTATGAAAGATCAATTCACTGGCCTTCCTAGTGAAGATGCCGCTACTCATCTAAACAATTTTGTTGATTTGTGTGATATGCAAAATAAGAAAGATACAGATAACAATATTGTCAAATTGAAGTTATTTCCATTTTCACTTAGAGATCGTGCTAAAGTTTGGTTTTCGTCTTTGCCCCAAAATAGTATTGATTCTTGGAACAAGTGCAAAGATGCTTTTATCTCTAAGTATTTTCCTCCAGCTAAGATCATCACTCTTAGGAACGATATTATGAATTTTAAAAAACTAGATCATGAGCATGTTGCCCAATCTTGGGAAAGAATGAAATTGATGCTTCGCAATTGCCCTACTCATGGTTTGAATTTATGGATGATCATACAAATTTTTTATGGCAGTTTGAACTTTGCTTCTAGAAATCTCTTAGATTCGGCCGCGGGAGGCACGTTTATGGAAATTACGTTGGGAGATGCTACAAAATTCCTTGATAATATTATGGCTAATTATTCTCAATGGCACACCAAAGGATCTTCTAGTAAAAAAGTGCATGCTATAGAAGAAATCAATGTTTTGAGTGGAAAGATGGATGAACTTATGAAGATGTTTGCTACTAAAAATACTCCTCTTGATCCCAATGATATACCTTTGTCTTCCTTGATTGAGAATAATAATGAATCTATGGATGTGAATTTTGGTGGTAGGAATAGTTTTGGAAACAATGCTTATAGAGGAAATTTTCATACTAAACTGTTCCCTAGTAATCCCTCTAATAATTATGGAAATTCCTACAATAGTTCTTATGGTAATTTTAATAAGATGCCCTCTCATTTTGAGAATAATGTGAAAGAATTTATGATTTCTCAAAAGAATTTTAATGCTTTGCTTGAAGAAAAATTGCTCAAAGTTGATGATTTGGCTAGGAACGTTGATAGACTTTTGCTTGATGTTAATTCTCTTAAACTTGGATCTTCTTCTCCTAAGCATGATATCAATGAGTCTCTCAAAGTAATGAGAATTTCCATTGACGAGTGCAAGGAAAGAACCGCTAGATTGCTTGCTAAAAAAGAAAGCTTTATAAAAGCGTGTTCTTCTAGTCTCCATGAAAATAATGATGAGGATCTTAAAGTTATTGATGCGTCTCCGATTAGATCTATGTTTTGCAAGATGAATTTTGGTGATTATGGGAGTGATGATGAATCCGCTTTGCCTAGAAGGCATCCCAAAAATTCGGAGTCTTTAGATCTTAATGCTAAATTTGGTAAAAGAGAGATTGGAGAATCCTCAGCTTCTAATAATATCGAACATACTATCTCGGATTTCAAGGAATTTGATTATGATAATTGCTCTTTAAAAGGTTGTATTTCCTTGTTGCAACCGGTTGTTAATTCTCCTCATGCTTATAGTCAAAATAAAGCTTTTACCAAACATATCGTTGATGCCTTGATGCAATCTTATGATGAAAAACTGAATTTGGAAGTTTCTATACCTAGAAAACTTAATGATGAGTGGGAACCTACTATAAAGATTAGAATTAAAGATTATGAGTGTTTTGCTTTGTGTGATTTTGGTGCTAGTGTTTCCACGATTCCGAAAACTTTATGTGATATTCTAGGTCTCCATGATCTTGATGATTGCTTTTTAAATTTGCACGTTGTGGATTCCACCATTAAAAAGCCTATGGGAAGGATCAATGATGTTCTTATTGTTCCAAATAGAAATTTAGTGTCCGTAGATTTTATCGTTCTTGATATAGATTGCAATCTTTCTTGCCTATTATTCTTGGTAGACCTTTCCTTAGAACGATTGGTGCGATTATTGATATGAAGGAAGGGAATATTAGATTCCAATTTCCCATAAAGAAAGGCATGGAACGCTTTCCAAGAAAGAAAGTCAAATTACCTTATGAATCTATCATGCGTGCTACATATGAATCTAGTGCCAAAGATGGCACTAGTTAGATCTATCTTCGCGTTTATGCCTAGCTAGGGGCGTTAAACGATAGCGCTAGTTGGGAGGCAACCCAATTTTTCTTTATGTTTTTTATTTTTTCTCCTATTTATGAATAAATCTTGCATCTACTCTGTGTTTAGATGTGTTTTTATCTTTTAGTTAGTGTTTGTGCCAAGTAGAACCTATAGGATAACCTACGATGATAGTTGATTTGATTCTGCTGAAAAACAGAAACTTTGCACGCACGAATATAATTTTGTTAAATCACAGGAACGTGATTTTGTGTTGATTCTTTTTTCTTCTGTTCAATAGACAAATTTTCCAGGACTTCCTATTTTGGTAGGATTTTTAGAGTTCCAGAAGTTTGCGTTAGTTACAGATTGCTACAGACTGTTCTATTTTTGACAGATTCTGTTTTTCGTGTGTTGTTTGCTTATTTCAATGCATCTATGGCAAGTAAATTAGTTTATAAACCATAAAGAAGTTAGAATACAGTAGGTTTAACACCAAAATAAATAAAGAATGAGTTCATGGTAGTACCTTATGTGGTGGTTTTGTTTTCTTTCACTAATGGAGCTTATGAGATTTCCTGTTGAGTTTTGTGTTGTGAAGTTTTCAAGTTTTGGGTAAAGCTTTTATGGACTATGGAATAAAGGGTGGCAAGAGCCTAAGCTTGGGGATGCCCATGGCACCCCAAGATATTCAAGAATAGCCAAAAGCCTAAGCTTGGGGATGCCCCGGGAAGGCATCCCCTCTTTCGTCTTCGTTCATTGGTAACTTTACTTGGAGCTATATTTTTATTCGCCACATGATATGTGTTTTGCTTGGAGCATCGTGTATTATATTAGTCTTTGCTTTTTAGTTTACCACAATCATCTTTTCTGTACACACCTTTTGGGAGAATCCTATTTGATTAGAATCTGCTAGAATACTCTATGTGCTTCACTTATATCTTTTGAGCTTGATAGTTTTTGCTCTAGTGCTTCACTTATATCTTTTAGAGCCCGACGATGGCTTAATTTTATAGAAATTGCTAGTCTATCATGCTTCACTTATATTATTTTGAGAGTCTTTTAGAACAGCATGGTATTTGCTATTATCATAAAGTTGGTCCTAGAATGATGAGCATCCAAGTTGGGTATATAATAAAAACTATCATAGGAAGTGAATTGGATGCTATGATCAACTTGATACTTGATAATTGTTTTGAGATATGGAGGTAGTGATATTAAAGTCATGCTAGTTGGGTGATTATGAATTCAAAGAATGCTTGTGTTGAAGTTAGCAAGTCCCTTAGCATGCACGTATGGTTAAAGCTGTGTAACAAATTTGAAACATGAAGTGTACTTGGTTTTTTGTTTTTTTCGGCATATTTGTTTTGTATTTGAACAGGCTTTATAGAAGAATCTTTAGCACATAAAAATGTCATCATGATACACATACAAATGCCTATGAGACCACAAATGTAATCATATCATATACATACAAATAGTCTCATCATAATCATCATCCAACACAAAGTGATATCTTGTCATCATCTCGAAAATAGCGATACATGCAAGTCTTGAATACTTGCAACTACAACAACGTCATCCATCTAAACAAAGGTATACGCAAGAAGTGCTATCACTATGAGTGAAAGCGGAACTATGCAGTACATGAGGTGGCGGTTACGAGTCCTCTCTCGCGCTAGCGTGAACCTCAAGTAACTAGCTTCTCCTTCTTGTCTGCTTTTGAAGCCTTCATGGCTGGCGCCCGTGAACCCATTCACTTGCGCCTGACACTCATGCCACTCGTTGTACACCCCCGGAACCTTCCCTTTGTACACGACATAGCAATTCCATCTCGCCATCAAGAAACTAGGTACCTGTTAGAGATGCATGTTCATGAAGAGGATGTACAATCATATATATGCAACAAAATATACTAGAGCAACACCGAAAAAGAAAGGGTTGGCAACTAGATGCAACATACAATATGCAAATTAATTAACTAGAGGTACACAGGTCATCGTACGCAAACTAACAAAGTAGCGTTACACAAGTTCGGCAGGGATCATGGACATCACAAAGTTTCATCGCTACAAAAAGTATACAAGTTCAACCGACACATATCATCATCATCGGCATCATAAATCACTAGAAGTTCCATCCTTCCATATAATCGAGGATGAACCCTAGCTTCTTGAACGGTTTGAGGTCTAGACGTTGCATGCCTATGCGAGTTCGGATGTCAGCTCGCGATATAGGGCCGTGGTGGAACATCCCCTTCTCATCGACGACTTCTTTCATGATGATCGTCGCAATGTCGCTTTGGATGCAAAAGAAGTCATCTCTAAGTTTATAATCCACTTCTCCATGCGATTCTAGCCACTTGTGGATATGATCATCATTTCTGCTTCTCATGCGAAGCTTTTGGTGATCTGTGTTGAACTGAATCATGAGATGGACGATGTAGAATCCATCCTTCTTGCTTGGTTTTGGGACATGGATGCAGGAGAAGTTAGTTTTATGCGCGAAACCCATCTTATTGTTCCTTTGTTTCCTGATCTGCACGTGGCCACCTCTAAAGCTGAAGCCTTGGAGAGCATCATCTAGAATATTCATTATGTGGGTGTATTCTTTTTTCTCGTAGTCTCTGGAAGGGTCAAAATACACGACGTGGGAGACTTGCGGGTAAAGAACGATAAGGAAGGCGCGCCCGTTGCCGTGGGGAAAAGACACCTCAAATTATTCCCCATATGAGAGAGAAGGAATGATTGAAATGTACGAAAGGGTTTTCCGGGACTGACTTACTTTGGATGATAAGGCACGAGGACAATTGCCCGGTCCTTATTCTGTACCATGAAGTTTTGGAGGTACTCCCTAGCAGTTTCATGCTCAAAGTCGTCGAGACTCAAGAAAGACTCGTGCATGTAGTACGGATCCGCCACACAGATTTGTGAGACTTCTTCACTCTTCATGACGGAGCTCATATGTAGCACAAAAAGGCGGACGATAGTAAAATCAAGCCGCCTTGTTAGAAACATCTCAAAGATATGGTCAAACCACAGGAAGAACACCTCTGTGGGCCGTGTGTCGACGTAGCACTTCCCCTCAGGCACATGTGCCGCGTATGTCGGATATCCTGGATCCTTTGAGGCTAGTAGGCTTTTCTCAGTCGACAGCACATGGTCGTGCAGTCTCCTGAGATCCCCTGATAGTGCCTCCAGCGGTTTTGGTGGTAGCATCGGCTCACCCGTGAGATGGAACATGACCGCACCTTTCACGGGTACACTCTCTTCAGAATGCATCGTCTGGCTGCTATGTGCTCTGGCTTGTTTGGTGGCAGTTACCTTCCCTGATCTCTTCCTCTCCTTTTTCTTGGGCACACCTTCCAGACCCTTCCTTAACCCCTGCCCCAGTGTTCCCGGGCTAAGTACTGTACGACCCTCGCGCCCGGCTAGTTGAGCCTGTGTTGAGGCGGCATCTTCAGGCGTGTCCTGTGACGATTTCATGAAGAGAGACTTTTTGCAATCCCTGCTATGACCCTGCCCGGGCATATCATCCATATCCTCATTAGCAAGCTGATAGCCCGATTCTTCATATGGTTGACTCATCATATCTATGTCACAGTCATACGCATTTGTATTGAGGAAATCCATAGGGTCGACCTTCGTCTCATCATCCATTCTCTATTCTACAGGAGAAATTACATCAGCCAGTACTATTGCACCCCTTCATCATGTCATCCGCCGCTCTCACCCGGCACTACAGGAGGTGCTAATTGCGTAGGCGGGGTGGTGGTCTCCGCACATGCTTGTTGATGTGTGGTAGTTATTGGTGTGCTCTCGGCCGGCTCCAGACGAATAAGATTCTTCGGCCATAGCAGCACCCAATTCTTGCAGCTTCCAATCCGCGGCGGGGTCTCGTCGTCCGCTCCCACATGCTGTACTGAAGGAGGCAAATCCTCGTGCCCCGATTTCACACTGGTCAAGCTAACCCTGAAGTGCCCAGCAGGGATCGGCTGGTTGTGGAACGTGCGTTGCGAGGGGTCCATTATCATCCCCTTTCACACGTCCACCTTCTGGCCTTTGATCAAGTAGAGTATGGTGCATGGGGTTTCTTTCGCCTACAAACACATATGTCTGTGGCGTAAAACAACCGAAAGGCAACAAAAATGGAATAATATATATATATATATATATATATATATGTTGGTTTGACATGTAATTACCGTGACGGCGTCGAGCTCAGCCAAAAACGAAGGCCAACCTAGCGCGCCTGAGACTAAGGACGGGCTGCTATGAGTGAGAGCGGTTGCGTGAGCAAGTGATGGTGCGATGGTGTTGTTGTTCATGGAGTTGCTCCCGACGAAACTGGGCAACGGGAAATCATGTACCGTCTTGTCTGGATTTTCCTTCGCCCAGTTGATGATAACTGGAACCAAGTTAGTAGCGAAATCATTTCTGCAGGCAGTTACAGCTGCATTGACTGCCTGCTGTAGCAACTCATATTTGTCCTCGGCTGCTTTTTTCGCGTCCTCAACTGCTTTTTTCTCGACCCCAAGCTTCACCTTCGCGTTGATGTCCGCCTGACTAAACTTCTTTTTCTGCTTCTTGGCCTCCGGGCCCTCGTTGTAAAACACCTTCCATGTGGCTCCGTCTCCAGCGCCGTGCACACGACCATATTGCAGCCGCTGGTCCAAAGGGAGTCCCTTAAGTTCGTTCAAGGCCCGGTTGAGAGGGGTGTTCCACTTGGGCCTCATCGGAGAAGTAAGGATTTCGGCTGCAAGCTGGTGTTGCTTCTCCAGTAGTCTAATCAATTTCCTCGTGATCTTGTCCGTGTAAAAAACCCTTTTCTCCTTGTCCCACTTGTAGCGGGCCCTGATGAAGTCACACTCCAAGGGGTTGGTGAACTTCGCGAAGGGGTCTGGGAGACCCGCGGCTTCACGTTCCGCGTCCTCCTTATCCCATATGGGCCTTTTACCGAGGTAGCCACGGCTTCCAAGGCGATGCTTCCCCGTGTTCCTTTGCTGAAGGCTCTTGAATTTCGCAGCCTTAGCCTTGGCTGCCTCGGTAGCGCAAGTGTCCTTGAACTTTTCGAACTCCTCTTCCGTAAGTGTCGGATTTTCCTCCAGAATCTTGGACATGGGTTCATCAACCTCAATAGCTCGTTTCACCCTCCCTTTCCAGGAGGTCAAATCATTGCTGAACATGCCCATGGCGTGATTGATAATCTTTTTCATCTTCGGTTCATCCCACGGTTGTTCTATGTTATCATCCCAGTCGGGGAACTTGAATCTCTTGTGCAACTTCGTTAGGAGCAATTGCGTCAAATGTTCTTTACTCCTTAAGTCATCGTCGTTGATGCTCGCGCATTCCCGTAGGATGCATCCTACTTGGTTCCCATAGCACTTGCGAGGTTCTTCCGGCTCTAACGGCTCAAACTTGCCACGTGCCATCTTTGTGATCACAAGTCGTCCAATCCCTAGTTTGTTAGGTTTTTGTATCCTCTGCTTCTTATGCTTCCTCTTTTCGGTAGCGGCATCGGGGCCAGTACCTTCCCCGCCGGTACCTTCCCCACCGGTCTCGGTGCCGCCATCGGTGCCGGCACCGTCGGTGTCGATGTCGGTGTCAGTACCATCATCGAGGTCGACCTGCAAACCTTGCTTAGCAGTCAAATAGTCGAGGTACTCTTGTTCACCCTCATAATCCATCTCGTCTGCATCTTGGTCAGAAGACCCAGTTTCTTCGTTGTTTGACATGTTTCCTATGATTTAGTGTCCTCATTTATTTCTAAAAGTATGAATAAATGAGAAATGACATAAAAAGAAATCTATGTGCCGGCACTCGATAGGCCAACTATGTAACACAAATCATGCCTTTATTCATGGGAAATTTCGGCATGACCTTTGCTAAAAAATGGACATATCAAGCGCCTGAAATTCACCGGAACGGAAATGAATCAACATTCCGGCGTAACATAGGCCACTCGGATCATTTTCCAAACATGACATGTCCAAAACATGACATATGCACATATCACATGTCCAGTTCAAATTTGCATATAAATTCAGCTAATTTTGAAACCTATCTAAATTCATAACTAAATAAATAACCTAATTAACATACTGCCCTAACTAAAACCTAAGTAAATTAACCAAAGAACCCTAGCAGAGAGAGAGAGGGGGGGGGTTACAGAGGGTGCAGGGGCGAGGAGG